>NW_026251535.1:0-34944 GCF_025024165.1 Kickxella alabastrina | reverse complement strand
TGCTTGTTGAAAAGAATGCGGTGAAATAAAATGGCAATAATGATGCGAACTATGTGAGTAAAAAAGACTATAATTCGCGCCCACAAGTAAGATATGCTTCTCACTCTTTATCTTCCTCATTTATTATCAATTTTCAATTTCCATACTCTTATTTGACGTTGCTTTGCTTGGTAAGTAATATTAGCAGTTTAATGTAGTGTTTTTACTTGTAACATTTTTCATATTATAGGCAAAATTGGTTTTGTACTTGTACTTATCGTTATTGCCGCTGATTCCATGCCATCCACTCACTGCTGTTTCTGCTTACCATTGTTTTTCTGTCTACGGTTCTGTCTTGCACTTGCTGCTGTTTCTCCGTCTTGCATATTGATTCCCACTTACCGTCGTTATTTTGTCACGCATTTTGCTTTTTGTTTATCTTCCAACTTGCCGCTGCCGCTTTAACCTGAGCTCTACATTAAGATTGCCACAGCAGAACTGGTTTTGCTGCATGTGCTGGCATCAGCATTGGTGCGGCCGTAGCAAAACTGGTTTTCTACGGGTGCTGGTGCCGGTACCAGGGCGCCTGAAAGATCTGCAGCCTGAATTTTATTTAGAATTTTTGGCATTTATATACTGATTTTATTATTATTTAATGTAATAAATGCAAATAATTTTCAATATTTTATATTTTCAAAACCGAAATCAAAATATAACTATATCGTTAAGCGTCACACTTAACTCATAAATAAAGCACCAGTCAGACGCAAACATTGAATACTCCCCTGCATCTTCAAAAATCTGGATTTTCTGACATTTTAGGCTAAAAAAGTGAGGAAAATGGGTTTTGAAACCCCCCCCCCCCCCCGCTTAAAAATCTGGAATTTCGTTATAAATGTCTGGAAATTTAAAATCCATTATCTTACGAGCAAACGGCTCTTCGACAATTCCGGATGGCCAGCAGGCCAACCCTCAAGATGGTTTAAGTCCTTCTGGGCCACACCTTATTTTTAACATATAAAAGAAAAACTGAGTGCCCAAGGATGATTTTTTTGTTCTTTGCCAAGACACCCGAGGCAGTTCTCGCGGCAGGGCGGGTATTAACTAAGAAAATTGATAAATGAGTTAAGGAAAGGAATGGAAACTGCCTTTCGGGTTGGCCAAAGACCAACCTGTATTTATACCAGTGTAATGCAAAATGAAAACCTCACCGCGAGTTGAATGGCTCTTCTTTGTGACTGCGTCAAATGGAGCCACGTGTCGGGCCATTTTGGATTCCACTGCAAACGGGTGCATCAACTCGCAGCATTAGTTTACAAAAGAACGAGTTGAGCCCATGCTGAAAAAGCAAATTTATACCTCTGATATTCTTACTAAACAAAATTACTTGTGTATAAATGGAGCGACATAAGTGAGCGCGTGAAACCTTGCTTTTTCAAAAGAAGTTCAAAAGAATAGTACGCCGCAGCTCCCTCCATTTTCCGACATGTTGCAGCTAACATGTTGGAAAATCAGGGGAAATTGTCCACAATACCAACTATTAAAGCTTACCAGCAGCACGCCAGATTTCAACACTATAAAAGAGAATGGTGCTGACGGAGATTTTTTATGTCGTTTTTATTCCCACCATTTTATTATTTTTGTTTTATTTATTTTTGTTCTACTGTCCTAGCTTCCACATAAACAATACACTTTCATTTTCATACAGTCATTTAACAACCTTATTTGTTACATAATGCTTCGCGGGTTTGTTGACACGGTGGTTATCATTCTGACCGCTTTACTAGCCTTGATATCCTTGTCCGAGTTGGGTATGTTTGCCGGGGTGCAGCTCATCATGATCAAGAGACATCTTTTGTATACCAGGAGCTGGCTCTACTTCTTTAGATGGGTCGTATTAGCACTTTCTATTTGCTTTTCAGTTAGACTGATGTTTTATAGCTGGTACTTGTGCCGCTGTGGCGGACGCAAACGCTCAATGGAAAACAGCTCAAACCGCACGTTCCCGTATCTTCTCGGGCTCTTATCGCTTATTCTAGCACCGCTTTGGGCAGTAATCGTTTCATTTCAGGTGCGCGGCACCGACTCGACCATGGTGGAAACAGCTTTCAACAACTTTACCTCTGGCCAGACAATTGTTTTCCCGCTGGGTAAGGGATTCCTGCTAAAGGACGACTGCCATGCCAGCCCATTTACCCAGATTGAATATGGCGAGATCACTTGCTCGCTGCTCAAGGCCAGCACTATTATAACCATTATTTTACTCGGTCTGTGGACTCTGTCCCTAATTTTTGCAATCTCCCTGGGCTTTCTTGTGCACTGCACTCGCTACGAGAACAATACCGACATTTACATTTACCATCGTGAGACTGCGGCACCCGAGCCCAAAGACTAAGAGATGTAGGTCCTGTCTTTGTGTCTGCGAGACGATGGACATGTGGATTAGCCCAATTAATTGCTGTGGCTATATTTTAATGTGTACATACACGTGCAACATTGTTGTCGGTTGACAGGGGCAACGCGTTCAATATTTTAATTTAAATAACAAATAACAAATAATACATTTACGATTTCATTGTATTTTCAAAAATTTCGAATGCCACTTTGTCAAGGTGCCATATTTGTATTGGGGATGCAGTCAGTCTGTCTGTTTTTTGCAAGCAAAGATGGATTAGATTGTCGCCTGTTTGCGTGCATGCACGCATGCTGCCCCGCTGATGCGGTCGAAATTAGCATCAAAAATCTACGCTTCTAGAAAAAGAAAATGTTTGACATTTGACAATGTTTTCCAACAATCAATCGACAAAATACATGTAAACCAGTATATCTGCAATACTATATTAAAAGGCGCGCGTGAGAGAGCTCGGCCGCAAAGTCAATAATCGAAATTGAGCAGTCGTGCGAACATGACACAATGCGCGACTTGTCCAGCATGAGCTTTAAAACACGCGATGTATGCACGTTATTGACCCTGTGAATAAGCGCTCCAGTCGAGAACTGCCATATCTTGATTGACCCATCATACGAGCCTGAGACCACAATATTCATACTGCGGTCGAACATGACTGTGCGCACCAGATCTCCGTGCGCATTGCCAATTGTGCGCTCGCATGCCCCCGTTTCTGCGTTCCAGATGCGGATCGTCCGGTCGCTGCTTCCTGAGACAATATACTTGCCGTCAAAGTCAATGCACGCCACGCCACGAGTGTGTTCAACTAGCATCATCACACAGGAGCGTGTGTTCAGATCCCACACGCGGATTGTTCGGTCGCCTGAAGCAGACACCAGCCTGTCATTGTGCAGGTGGATAGCGTTGACAGCTATTGCATGCCCACTCAGCTCAATCGGGTTAATAAAACCGCAATTGTCGCGCTGCCACACCCGCAGCATGCTGTCCTTGCATGCCGTTGCCAGCCATCTGCTATTGAATCTCAGCGATAGCACAGCACTCGGGTGGGCAAGCCGCTGCCTGATCAAAAGTGTTTTGGTGTCCCACACGCACACACTTGCGTCTGAAGAGCCTGTGATAAGCATGTTGCTCTCAACCTGAAGCGTGAGAACTGAGCCCGTGTGGCCCCGAAGCGTTGCCAACTGCGTGAGCTGACCGCCAACCTCGGATAGATGCCACAGCTTGACCAAGTGGTCCTTGCTCCCTGTAAACAGCCGGTTGCAGCGGTCAAATTGCAGGCAGTACACGCCTTCCGAGTGCGCCGACTCCCATCTGTCTACTCGGCACCTACCACTACGCCAATTTCTGAGCAACGAATGATATTCAGAGTACACTTTGCGCCAATGGATGGGCCTGTCTTCTTGGTAATGCATGTTTATCTGCTTGTGTGAGCGAGTGAACACTGTGCCCTGGAAATTCTGCAGAGAAGGCACTGGCAACAATGGCAATGCCAATGGAAACGGCTCTGGCAAACTAGAGACAAGAAGCGGCACCATACTAGCAGATTCAAAAAAATTCTGCTGGCTTGCTGACGCCATGCTCAGACTTGCCAACGTGGATCTGCTGGCCCTAAACGCGTGGTATTTGGCCTTGGCAATTGCAATTTGTTGCGGCTCCCAGGCAGGCAATCTGCTTGTGCCAAGCGACATAGCCCACGACGTGTCTACCAATTGGGCTTCTATAGCCGCTGTTGTGAGTGCGCCGGTGTCTGCCAAGTCATGTGGCCCAATGAAAGATGCGGCCAATGATATGGCTATAGATGCTTGAAACACAGCGCTGTCGCGCAGAATTGTGGTGGCACTGAGGCCCTGTGGAATGGAGCAATAGAAATCCCAGCGTTTCTTGTCCACTGCCCAGCCGCGCTGATAAAACAGCCGGCGCCAAAGGCAAGGCTGGGTTGCAACGGCGTGCCAGCGGCGATTCACAAGCGACACGTTTCTAGCAATGTCAGAGGCGGGCACAAATTCGAGGATTCGCGTTGATATTTCAACTGGCAAACCCCCAATAAAGTCACGGCGCAGGAGCATGCTTAGCTGGTGCATGGCTGAATTGAGCATATGTGTCGGGACATTTGAAAGCAGCAGGATTGCGAGTTGCGCGCAGAACTGGGGATTGACCGAGCTTCTGAGGGTGAATGCCAACGATTCCATAGCCTGCCATTCGGCGGACGCAATCGGTAACCCGTCAGAGTTTACTGATACTGCCAATATTAGCTTTGAAGACAACATCAACGATGATGATTGTGGTGGCGATGGCATTGCTGCCAAAGGCAAGCAGCAGTGATCAAGACCTTTGTCCTTGTGCTTATACATAATAGTATGTTTTTATTTGTACAGACAGGCGGGCGGATGGTGTTGTGATGCAATGAATGAATGAATGTATAGATGAATGTGTGTGATATATGTATATATGTGTGTATAAAGATGCAGTACAAAATAAATGAGGGTGCGAGAGTATTTTATCAAGTGCCAATGTAGATATTTTAAAATGATGGACGACAACGATAAATGTTTATTGGACATGTACCCAATAGAAGCGGAAAAGTGATAATGTCGTCTGGATATGCAGATATGCGGCAGTGTTGTTGGCAAAAGGCGAGAAAATAGGTTATTGTTTGTCATGTTGCCGGGCAGCGCGTTTGTATTTAAACGGCTTGAAAACTTTATATTGACATTTTATTTGGTCTAGGACATGGACATGGACAGGCGAACAGCAGCAGCAGTGACAGCGGCATCTAATCGGGATATGCTGGTCAAGAATTAGTGGCGAGGCTGCGCGTGATGTTTCCAATGGGCACGAAGCAACCACTGCTCTGCTCTGCTTTGCCCAATTATGCACTGGCGTGCGGTGTATGGTGCGCGGCGAATGCAAAGAAAATACCGCCTTCCGGCTGCGCATATTTTGATGTCCCTTTTCGGCATTGCGGCGGCAGACATGCGCGAGTTGCAGTACAACCTGTATTTTGAGCTGTGTTTCCTTGTATTTGTCCTTGCATTTAAATCTGTATTTGGAAAACTTCTAATGTGTATACATTTTATAAAAAATAAATATATTATTAATGCGAGTATTGAGTCGGCCACGGGATAATGAGGGCGCGGGTGTGCCACACATGCCTTTAGTGGTACCCACGCTGCCAGAGAAAATTCAAGTACACACCATCTCTATTTCAAAATAAAAGTCTGTGGCGCAGACACTGGCACTGATATTGACACTGACACATAAAGACAATTACCTCGCTGCGCACCAAGCGCAGCCTTCAAATTGGCGTCTGGGCTGCCGAGAATCCGCGGGCAGGGCCGCTGACTAGCAGTCAGGGCTCCAGTAGCGCACGCTGTGGTCCACTGAGCACGACATAAAGGCGGGTGATGTTGGTGATGGCGCAATGCAAGTGATGCGATCTTTGTGCTCGGCGCCGCGGCCGAGCAGTTTGGCGGAGGCGGCGTCCCAACAGACTATAGAGTTGGATCGTGCGTCCGGCGCCATTACCAGCGTCTCGTCGTGCGAGAACACGGCTTGCGCACTCAGCCCATCCATCGCCGCGCCCTCGTACGTATTAACCAGGCGCCCCGAGGCCACATCCCACAGGCGCACCGCTGAGTCGAGGCCAGCAGTCAGCACGTACTTTGTATTGTGCGAAAAGACTGTGGCTGTGACCGGCTGGCCGCCGTGCGCCTGTGCCAGAGTGCGCACGCACGTGCCGGAGCGTCCGTCCCATAGGCGCACGCAGCCGTCGCGCGACGCGCTGGAAATCAGTGCGCCTGACGCACTGTAGGCGACGTTCGTGAGGCCAGTGCCAGAGGATGAACCTGATCCTGAGTGCGCATCTGCGTCGCCGCGCAACAGGTATGCCTTGGCTGAGCGCACGTTGAAGATGCGCAGCTCACTGGCGTCGGTCGCGGCGGCCAAGTACTCGCCGCTGGGGTGGAAGGCGATGGCGCGGAACGCGTAGTTATCGTGCATGCTCTGAAACGAATGCTTGCCGTACGCGGCACTCAGGTCAAACAGCCTAACGCTGTGGTCAGCAGAGCATGATGCTAACACTAGCCCGTTGGGATGGAACGCCACCCCGGTGATTCCGGCGTCGTGATGGTAAAGCGTGCGGATCACTGGCTTGTCCTCGCGCCGTACTACACCGGCCGATGGGTTGCGTACGCGGTCGACCTCAATCAACTTGAGCGATGTGTCCTCTGACCCCGTCGCAATGTACCGCCCATCCAGGCTGAAGGCCGCTGCGGACGCCGTGCCCTTGTGCTTGGTTGTGTACCACACGTTGTACCGCGGCATCACCGCCGGCGGTTGCGCCTGCGCCTGCGCCTGTGTGCTGCGGTTAAGATCGATCCCACCTCCGGCCACTGGACCATCCTCGTTGTCAGACGCGCCGTCGCCCCCCTGCGCATGCACCTGTGCTTGCTTCTGCTCGCTGCGCAGCCCCAGTGCCACTAGCTCCGCGAGTCGCGAGTTACTGTCTGTGGTCATTGGCACTTTGGTGTGTGTGGCAACGGCCTGGCTCAAGTTGCCGTATCCGTACTCTGTGAGCTGGCACAAGATGAGTCGCAACAGTTCCTCGCGCTGAACGCCTGTGTCTGTATCCGTGCCGTGCATGTGTGAGTGTGAGTGTGGGGTAAAGTGACGCGCTTGATCTGGTCACTGTCAGAAAAATAAATGAAATATAGGACAAACAAATAAAACAAAAACTCCGATTGGCGGCACTGAATTTAACGGCAAAATGCAAGCAAGGCAGAAAATATATTTTTAATTATGCGAAACAAAGCGGAAACGAGAGCAAAAGCAGAGCCGTTTAACGCCATCCTCTTGACCCTTGTCAGCCCACAGCCCATTTTTTTACATTTTTCATTTTTCATTTTAGTCATGGTCCAAGGCTGTTTATAGTGGGCCCAGCCAGGGCCTGATTTATTTTTGTACTATTGGTCGTGATCATTATCATGATCATGATCATGGTCTAGCTGTGTTTGATTTGCCCTGCCCTGCCTTACCTATTTGCGTCCGCTGCTGCCCTGCACCTGCATCACAAGAACACCAAAATGGGGGAGCGGCGGATATTGCGACTCGCATCAAAAAGCGCGCTAGGCGCAAGTGAATGCAGCGGGCGATATTTTCTCCTCTTTGTCTTTGTTTGCCTTGCACTAGTTTTCTTTCCACACGACCCCCCCTGTTTATGTGCCTCTTTTTGGGACCTTGCATTCACAACTTCACTGCACTCGCTCTCCTAGTACTACTTTCGTTACCAGCCCTGGCTAACCCGCCTTCACCAGAAAAAGCATCAAGCTGTGCCGCCCATCATGAACAACAGTGATGGCCATGCCTGGGACAGCAATGGTGCGCTTTTATCGCCTGGAACCATAAATCATGCACCAGCGCTTACATCTGCTGCTGACAACAAGTCAAATCATTTCGACACCAACCAGCCCGCGCCGCTGTCTGCCAGTCAGTTTGAAGATTTTGCGCTCATGGCCATGTGCGCTGCCACTGCCCTGGTTGAGCAGCGCTCCGCGCAACCGTGCTCTACCACGCTCGCTGTCGTCGCCGCTGCCACTGGTCCTGTGGCGCAGCATCCAGCCGAGCGCGCAGTTGACTTTGTATGGCAGCTGGGGCTTGTCCACCCAGAGTCCGGCCTGGTACCCGACGACGACTACGGCCGCATTCACATGCTGCAGTTTTTATACATCTGGGCCACCCGCGTCCTGCCAGCACTGCATAACGCCCCAGAGGCCCTGGCTCGGTCCTGCGACCTGGCGACGCTCAGCAGCTGGATTTCACTGCAGCGCCGCCGCCAAAAGAAGCAGCGCGGCCCCTTCTGGAACGGCCGCCTGCCCAGCGCCGCCGAGGTTGTTGTTGCGCCATTCGCCGATTACCTTCTACACGCCGGCATTATCCCTGACACTCAGGAACATGGCGCCCTGGCTTCCTGGCTGGCCGCCGTGCAAGCCTTGTCTCTACCGATGCAGTTGGTTCGTTCGGGCTAATAGGCAGCCATGAGAAGCTTCGAGCAAGCCATACAATGCCTCAGACTACCCTCATTCACGTTGCATGTTTTCCTTTCAGTTGGAATTAAAGCGAGTCAAATCAAGTTGATTCAAGCTTGCCGATCTGATGCAGTGTGCCCTGTTTTAAATGCATTTTGTGGGACCCCCTCGTATTTCGAGGTCTGATACTCTTTGATATTGAATAATAAAAATATATGCCAAAAACTCAGCCTGCCCAAGTCGTGGACTTCAAATCCGCGGTTATTCCCACACAACAAGCCAGGACTGAGCACAATATTAATCGCAACTGATCAAACCAATCGATTGCCATGTCGATTCGTCCCCTCCCTCTTTTTCGTGCCCCTTGGCGCAAAATATAAATATGGAAAATTGGTACTCTGAACTAAAGGTTGCCTTGGGTTTGCGCTGTGGATATAGTTGGACAAGGCGTGTAAGCTTCCTGAGCCTGAGCCTGAGGATGTTTTTTATGCTTAGCTGGATTTTCACAAAGTCCGTCTATTAGTATAGAAAATATGGCAGGAACTCCGAATAATTTAATGTTTTTACCCCAATCGCGGCATTAATAACTAAGCGTATATTTTTCTGTTTTTTGCCTTTGACTTCGGCCTAGCCCATTCGCCAGCGAGGGAGAAAATCGATAAATACAAAATAATCTCGCGTAGATGGGCGAAAACCGCGCATCAAAATAGAAAGACAGCTTTGGCCGTCTGTGCTACGCAAAAGTATAAAAGTGCGAGGTCACACCCGGGCCCAGAATATAAATACTTTTTTGGAATCGTATCTTATATTTGTGGCCTACTAATACCCAGAGCATTCTATCTTACTTCTACTTTTGATCCACCCTATTCACATATTTTTCTTTGCACAATGCTCAGCATCTTCTCCTTGCGGCAACAGCCAGAGGACGCAGGCCGCATAACCTTCAAAGACTCAAAACTGCGCCCTATCATTAAGCGCAGCATATGGGCCTACCTTGAGGTCATTATGTTCAATACATTTATGATCTGGACCGGACTGTCGATATTCCTTGGCGCTATGTACGAGCGCTCCACCCACGCCCACAACCTCGAAATTTATGTAGTAGATCTTGACGGCGGAACCATCGGCTCTACCTTCACTCGCAACATCCTTGACATCAAACACACTCTCACTGACCCAACATGGCATGAGATGACCGGGTTTTCCACCGTCGCAGAGGTCAAAGAGTGGATTAGAGTCAACTCATGGGGCGCACTGGTCATCAACCCCGGTGCTAGCGACCGGCTGAACAACGCCATCAGCAACGGCGCTGAATACGACCCCACGCAGGCGATCACGCTGATCCCGTCGACTGGACGCCACGTCGTGGCCGAGATGTTGTATGTTGAGAAGACTTTGGCTGCTGTCGCATACAGCATTGGCCAAAAGTTTGCTCTGACACAGGTCAACTCGTACATTGCTGCCGTCGCCACTGCACAAACTGGGGCCGACATACAGACCAACTATGAGGCCCTGTTCAATCCGATTGCGTACACCACTGACGACGCCTCGCCCATGGGCTTTGGTATAGCGGCTGTGCTGACCACTTTCTCGACTTTGTGCCTCCTGTTAACGAGCATTTCCTTTTTGATTATGTGGAAGCTGACGACCTTCTCGCTGTTTCTCAAGACAAAGTACCGTGACCTGGTGCTCATGTGGTTTGTACTGCTGCTTGGTCTCGCATTGTACCTGTCTTTGTTTGTGGCTTTAGCGATTCTCGCGTACAGGGGGCCTGACTACAATAGCCTGGCACTCACATTCACTGCTGCCACATTCTTCAAGCTCTGGTTCACTGTAGCCGCCGAGGCCCTGGTCCTTGAGCTGTGGCTGTTCAACTGGTTCTTGCACTTGCCGCCGCATGTACTTGCCTGGCCGTCGATAGCAACTGTCATTAGCGACGTTGTCAGCTGCATTGGCTGCCCCGAGCTGTCGACTCCATTCTTCAAGATCATGTATGCTATACCCGCTTATAACTCTTCACGCATCATCTACTACATTCTGTCCGGCGCATATCCGCATAGCGGAAAGCACGCTGGCATTTTGATTGCAGAGATAGTTGCCATGGGCCTTCTTCTGTGCGTCTCCATCTGGATACGCCAACTGGTTGTGATCCGCGGCATCTCCGACGCCCACGGTTTTTACCGCGGTTATACGTACTTCCACTCGATGGTCCCATACTACAAGTCTGACCCTACCAGCACTGAGCACAACCACAACAACATCGAGTCTGGAAACAGCCATGCCAGGATGACCAAACAGATCGGTGTTAACAGCCTGGAAAACGAGTCCACCCTGTCTGGCGGGCGCTACAACCATGGCTGCAGCAGTTCTAGCGACATTGAAATTAGCGACTGTATTGACGACAATGTAAGCCTTCGCGATGGTGCTCTTTGAGCCAGCCTACACATTTTTATTATTTCTTAAAAAAGCAATATATAATTATTTGTCAGAAATTTGAACCAGCCCGCTGGCACCTACAAACGTCAATTGCTCCTAAATATTTACGATATTACATAATAATGTACTGTAAACCCCTTATAATAATAAGTGGCCCATCAGTGGGCTGTATGCAGAGCGCTGAAACGCAGCAACAATTGACGAGCGCACTTGCTGGCCATTAATTATCTGCCGCGGATTGCGCCAGACATCGTGGTTGTCCAAATATTATTATTTTGCTTCCAGACAATGTTGAATGTTCAGCTGTATCTATTTTTTCCTCAGCTGCCGACAAGCCAAAATAGCTCAAAAAGTCTGCCTTAAAATCAAACCATGAGAGCCTTGACTGATGATTCATATTTCTGAGGCCTGCAGCCAAATTGTGCTTGTGAATTTGTATCCACGTTGTTCATTAAATGTACTGGCTGTCAAACAGTCAAGCGTAAAATATGCAACACTTTTTGTTGGCAAATATTTACTGCACCATTATGCTTTCCAACTCTTTTTCATATTTTTAAACTTACTATGGTTGATTGATGCACGCCAAGCCGGTAGGGTGTCATATGCAAGCTACAAGAGCGTGCACGAGATGTCACTGTCAATCAAACCAGCCAGCCTGTTTGTCTGACTGTTTGCAGAAGACCAGCCAACATTGCTCTTTCGACAATACGCACAATGATCTTGGATGCAGACACTTATTAAAAATTATGTGTATACCAATAGCGCATAGTTCAAACTCCAGTGCTAAAAAGACACAATAGCGGTCATTTGCAATGCTTGTTTATAATAATCATGGAATTGGGCACTGTGTGAGAAAAATTCAAATATTTGATAGTCCACTGCGCACAACACATTAAGACGCTTAATATTTTACAATATGGTACCTCTCAACAGCAACGGCTGAGTATGTTGTTCTTGAATTTGGTTTTATGTAACGCCTACAGGTTTTCTACAAACCTCATCAGGCAGTTCAGCTTGCTGCTTTAATAATACATTCATAAAGTATCTGCATATTTTGAGATTGGTTTTGTTTAATGAAACATATAGTAAACACGATTATGTAGTTTATGCAACTCAATTGTATATATCTGTTTCTGTGTATACGTGGCTTATTGGCAAAAACACCTTATAATCAGTTTAATATTTGCCAATATCATAATTAGTAGTAACAACAATGGCAAATTTCAACTCAAATATGAACATGAATCACAAAGGACATTTACCATCTATTGTATTGTATGCTAAACATTGTTCTATTGAGCTGGTATTGTTGTCAAATCACACTTGTATTACATTGGTCTGCCCCCTTATTATTGGTCTTTACTATACTTGTTGACATAATATTTTGTCATTAACAATTTGGGACATATTTGAACCATTCAGTACGCTACTACTGCCACTCATCTGTCTCAAGTTGGTGTTATGGCCAAGCCACCGGCTGTAGTGCCTTCAAAATAAACAGATTGACAATAAATTAATAAGCTCAGGGCTGTTTTCTTTTAAGCATGCCAACACCATATAATCTTGTGAGATTATTATTTTACTTGCTTCTCTATTTTTACTCACACTCCATATTTTAGTAATACTGTACTGTTTTATAATTATAGTTATAGTTATCAATTTACCAATGGACGCAGAAAACTGTCTTCGAGAGGCCATAAGGACGCAGACAATTCCGCTACACCCACTCGACATGCTGGCTGGTTTTATCAACATACCATTCATATTTTATTATGAAAATACCTTGGGCAGTGATGCGTTTATGCCGACGCGTGTAATGAGAGACTCGCTTTTTACGACGCTGGTTGAATTTCCCATTCTGGTTGGTTGGCTGAAAGTGGAGAGCAGT
The DNA here is from genome assembly GCF_025024165.1 of Kickxella alabastrina. Taxonomy (NCBI): domain Eukaryota; kingdom Fungi; phylum Kickxellomycota; class Kickxellomycetes; order Kickxellales; family Kickxellaceae; genus Kickxella; species Kickxella alabastrina. Next base: position 22,208 of record NW_026251535.1, on the reverse strand, counting down.
GGCAAAACAGTAGTCGTGGTCGACGAGAACAACCTCAACATGCCTGAGCTCAAGGAGACCCAAAGCGACATACATTTTGACGACTTGAAATCAGTAGGTTTCAGCTGGAGTGCTATGCCTCAAACCACGGTCACTGTTAGAGTATTTGCAGCTGCTGGCGACCAAGGCTGCATTAAGTTGGTCAATGTTCACATTGTCAGACTCAAGGACAACAGCGGGGTTGTTCTATTTGTCAATGTGCCTCATTACGTTGTCGATGGCATTGGATATTGTGCGTTTATAAACCAGTGGGCCAAAAACAGCACCCAATTGCAGAACGGCATTCCAAACTCTAGTGTGCATGCTAAACCATTCGACTATGACCGCCAAGCTGTTTCTCGCTGCCTGTCCAGCAGCAGATCCACTCCTGATGATGCCGCATACCCCATGTATACAACTGAAAGCTACCTAGCTCGGTGGCTGGCTTGGCTGACGCCCGAGAGTCGTGGAAGCGTGCTTAATGCGTTTGTAGCTTTAGATTCAATTGAGGCCCACGTCTTTCATATCTGCACTGCATCTATTAACTCGCTGCACAAATCTCTATGTGCAGAGATAACTGGCGGTTTGCGTATCAGCGACAATGACATTATAACAGCACTGCTCACCATGGTTCTCGCTCAGGGGGAGAAGCAGGTTGAAACAAACAGCAGTATTGGTGGATTGAGCGTCTGGCACAATATTAAATCTGCTGTCGTTTGTGCAGCGCAAAATGTTTTCAAGCGACATGCATATAGTTGGGCAACCACAGTGACAGTGGATATCCGGGGCCGCGTCGACACACCATCTGCAACCAACTATACTGGGAACATGGTAATGGGCACAGTGTTCTCCAGTCCCATATGTTTAGTGGAAACAGAGATAACAGGCGAGTCCCTAACACACGTGGCAACAGGAATTAGGCGTGCAGTTTCACAAACCGACGGTCCATACATTAAAAAACTAATTGATGTTATCAGCAAGGAAACTAGTAGCTATGCACAGGCACTAGGAATTGTGTCCATGGGCTCGAAAATTTTGGTCATAACCAACCAATCACGGTTTCCATTGTACACGGTGGATTTTGGCAGTGGCATACCAGCATGGGTCAGCCCAATTCCAAAGTTTTACAACAACTTTGCATCAGTGCTTCCAAGGCATCCATCAGCTGACGGCTACCACATATACATATCGACGCGATCAGCAACAATGCAAGCAGTTTTAAACAACACGTTTTGGCAAACCATGGCGAGGCTGGTGTACTAATCAAACATATTTTTATATACATATTAACTGCAAAAATAGAATACGTTTTTATACAAGTACTTTGCAACCATATCACATGTATTACAAATTCCGAATTTTAAAATATAAATTCACACTATTATAATGTTTAATAATGCCATTTAAAATTATGAATAATCAAAGTACAAGTAACAAACATACACACAATAGAGTGTATTAAAATTATAGGAAAATAATGATTTAAAACAGTAAGAAAATACCAAGGTATAGTATAAAATGAAGCATAGAAAATGTACTATATAAAATAAATGACCAAGTTAGCTGTAGGATTCTCTCCTATGGATTATGTTAATAAGCCTCTGCTAAGAATGATATATATTTGAATTGAGACTAGGAGACGAGCTAAAAATAGACATATTAAATAATTGCTGGCCACATACAATATCCCAACAATAAAATTGCATATGTTTATACTTTTTTATAACCCAACCCAATTCTGGAATCACATTCGCCCCTATTTAACAACAGACTTTGTTGGTCTTGATGGTGGTTCATATAGTTCTGTCTCATCCACATAATTCTTTCTCCCCATGTTTGTCATTCCACCCTATATCCTTTACATTGTACCAGGTACTCGCATTTTCGCCTCCACATATCGTCGTCCATTATCATTTCAATGTGATATTTCAGATGTCACATGAACTCTACAGGTGGTGGCTCAGAGTGGAGCTTAGCACAGTGATTGTCTACAGCATAGTATTTTTCAATTGTAACCATAAGATAACTGGGTGGATGTGTATATCAGGCAGAAGCATGAGGTGGAATGTGTTTCAGCTGACCTGCTCAACAACTGTAGAGGGCCTGGATCATTTGTTTTGTAATGAGTTTCTGGACCAGTTATGCAGGTAAGGCAGCATTATATAATTTGTCGAGATCATTACATTATTGCCAGACACAATGTCAGGTGTGGAAGTATGGTTATCTTCATATCATAGTTCTTGATCATGTGCAGCTGTGCAAATTAGATGTTATCTTTGACTGCCTCATTAAACTATTTAATCATGCATATTGTATTATTGGCATTGGCAATTGAAGTCTCAAACACAATGTCAATGGCATTCAATGACTAGAAGTTATAGTTCACATAGAACAGGCTGTGATGTGTCGACTGTGAAAAACAAGCAAAGCTGAGCAAAGAGAAGCTTTGCAAGTTATATTTAAAAAAATAAAGTTCTAAGCTAAAGAAAGTGAAAAGACTGAGGAAAGCTCTCTTATATAGGAGACAGCGAGTGAAGATAAGAAAGTTATAAATAAACCAGAAGGATACTTTAGAAACTTCTGCTCTTGCAATCATCTTACAGTATGCAAGACGGAATTCCACCAATAACAGAGTTCCACCAGAATGGAATTCTAACACTCCCCCTGACAAGGTGTTCATATTATACTAGAGAAGGAGCAATGTCTGACAAAAGCATCTAGGGGCAATTGCTTGGTCAGATAGTCAGCAGCTTGGTCAACAGTCGAAATATACTTGAGATGATATACTTGCTGAGATAGTGCAGCATGAGGAAGTTGGAAAGTAGACTTGTAGTGCTTGTTGGTATCAGTTACAGCACCAGTGCGTGTATTGTTCATAGTGCCCTCATTGTCACAGAAAATGGTGGCAGGGTCAACATGTACATGGATGTCACACAGCAGGTCTTGTAGCCACATGAGCTCACGGACAGCAGAGGTCAGGGCAATGGTCTCAGCTTCAACTGTAGATTGAGGTGGCAAGCCAAGAGTACATTTCTTTGACTTCCAAGCAACTGCTCCCCCTGCCAGAGTGAATACATAGCCAATTACCATGGCTTCTACAGTATGCAGTCCAAATGAAGCATCACTGTCCCCAACTAGGTTAAGGTGTTCAGACTGACGATAGTGAATGGCCATGTTGCAGGTGGTCTTCAGATACTTGAGCACTCGCTTGGCAGCACCCATGTGTTTCATCAGTGGCTCTTGGTTGAATGATGCAAGCACAGAGGTGACCAGAGCAATGTCAGGCCGAGTGACCATGGCCAGGTACTGCAGGGAGCCAACAATTGAGTGGTATTCAGTGGCATTGCACTTGGCAAGGTGTGGAGCACTCTCTCCAAGCTTGGCAGAAGCAGCAATGGGCAGATCAACGTCATTGGTTTCCTCAAGGCCATACTTGCTGCCCAGGTTCTGGATGGCAGTAACCTGGTTGATCTTGATGCCATCAGAGATGTGATGCACATTGATGCTCAGGATTGTGCTGCACATACTTAGATCCTTCATTGAGAACTCAGCAGACAGGGCAGTTTTGACCTTGGCCAGAATGTTGTCATCAGATGCAGCCAGCAGCAATTCGTCAACATAGGTTGTCAAAATGCATGTTGCAGAGCCACTCTTAAGCCAGTAGACACCTGGGTCAGCATTGCTGCACTGGAATCCAAGGCTGCCACAAAGGAAAGTATTCAGGCAACGATTTCAAGTGCATGGTGCCTGCTTCAAAGCATATAGGGATTGGCGTAGCTTGAGAACACTCTTGGTCTGGTCACCAGTTGTAATAAAACTTATTCGTACTAACTAATTTTATTAAAAAAATCCACTATAAGGAAGCTTAAAGAGCTCCACTTATCTATTCAAAACTATCGCCCGTGAAAATAGAGATCACGATCGTAAACAATCACAATTTCAAACAATCGCAAATTCCCAATTGCAATTGTCACGTGACATTGCAATAATTGATGTCACACCAGTCATGCCATCAGGAATCTCGACATATATGTTTTCTTCCAGGTCACCATGCAGGAAGGCAGTCTTGACGTCCATGGAGTGCAGCAGCCAGCCATGATAGGCTGCAAGTGCTATGACTATACAAATAGACTTGTAGGTCACCACAGGTGCAAACACATCATTGTAATCAATCCCAGGGCGCTGTTCAAAGCCTCTGACTACCAGGCGGCCCTTGTGCAATGGTAGCTTGTCATCTGAGCCTTGCTTGACAACAAATACCCAGCGTGTGCTCAGAGGGTGGATTGAGGATGAGCGTGGGACAAGCTCAAACACCTCATTCTCAGCAATAGATGCCAACTCACTTTTGATTGCAGCCTTCCACAAGGGTGCCTCCTCTGAGCGCATGGCCTGGATGTAGGATGTGGGGCCTGATACAGCCACACCATAAAACAGGGCACCATTGTTCTGTACCAGAGCATCTTGGTCTTTATCATAGCTGTTGCTGTTATAGTCATAGTCGACATCATGGTTGAGCATGCTGGTGCTGTCGGCCTGCACTCTGTCATCCACTTGCCACCAGTTTGTTGTAGGCTGGCTGGTTCTAGTGGTGAGAGTGCCTTGCTCATGAGCAGCAATGTCAGTGATTCGTGCTGAGGCTGCTGAGGCTGCTGATCGACGGTTGAGCATGGGTGTTACTGGATCAGTAGCTCTGGCAGCAGTAGACAATAGCCTCAAGGGAAATGGGTTGGTTGGCTGGTGTCTGTGGATGTTGACACTGGTGCTGGTAGTATCTTGAGCATTGTGGCTTGACAGAGATGATGGATGCCCAGGAAAGGGCTTTCTGCCTAGTGGCTCAGTGGTTGATGTATTGTTTCTGCTGTTTCTGCTGTTGCTGCTCCTGTTGCTGGTACTTGTGGCTGTGGCTGAAGAATGGCAAACTGGAGTGTGCTGGGGTGTTGAGCTAGGACTGTGCTCCTCATGGGCAGTGACAAATGAGGCATCAGTAAACTCAAACTCACTGTTGCTGTTGTTGCTGCCACATAGGATAGACTGGATTATTCTGCTGTTTCTCTGACGCCTCTCCTAAACATGCCTCCACTTGTCTTCCTCTTGCAGCTGTGCCAGATGCAGGTTGTCATCTTCATCAAACAGATCTGCTATGTGTATGGGGCCATGCTGTTATGTCAAAAATATATATTTGAACTGAATGAACTAAAAGAAAGCTAAAGGATGAACAGCCTCCACTGTTCATATTCATTAGTATTTATATGTGCATATGAATTCCTGCATGTCCAAGTAGGGAATTAACTGGCGATTGATTCATTAATCAATCGCCAGAGACAAGCCGCAATTTCTTGTATCACACATGCTGTGTGGGCATGTCAGTCATGTCTGACTCATGGAAGTAGAATAGTACAGAGGGTGCACTTTCATTGTAGAATGGAAATTCTGCATCCACAAACTTGGCTCTTGAGGTGTGTAGAACACGGCCAGTGTCTATGCAATACAGCAGTGCCTTGCCATCTTTGGTTCCCAGGTATACACACTTCTGGGCATGCTCGCCAAACTTGGAACGCAGCTCAGGAGGGTACTCCCTCCAGACCAGACAGCCAAATGGATGGATGTTGGCAATGTTGCTGACACTGTCCAGCTTCTTAAAAGGTGTAATCATGCCAAGAGCACACTTGGGCAGACAGTTGAGCACCCAGTTAGCATGCACAATGGCAAAAGCCCATAGACAAAGAGGGATGCCAGACTGCAGCAGCATGGAATTGGCCATCTCTACCAGGGTGTGATTGTATCGTTCAGCTACATCATTTTGCTGGGAGTGTGTGGGGGGAGCTGGTAACCTGGCAGATGCCATTGGCCTCACAGAATGCCTTCATATCTCTGTTGATGTACTCACTGCCATTGTTAGAATGCAATGTCTTGACTTTGGCATCCAGCTGGCACTTAATCTTGGCTACATACAGCTTGAATCTGTCAGTGACTTCTGATTTGCACTCCATGAAATACACAAGCACACTGTGGGAGTAGTCATCTATGAAGGTGACAAAGTACTTGCTGTGCTCAGCAGATGGATGAGTCACAACACCAACATCAGAGTAAACCACTTCAAGAAATGCCTAGGCTTGTAACAGGTGGCCATTGTGTGGCTTCTCAGCTGGCTTGGCAACAGAGCACACTTCACAGTGGTTGTCTACAGATCCCACCAGTTCCAGGCCAAGAGTACCGGCTGCATGCTTGGTGTAGGGTGCAGATGCATGCCCAAACCTCACATGAGCATCCAGGGCAGAGATAGACTTTTTTGACAGCTTGCTTGTTGGCAGCACAGTGGCAGAAGATGGGATGCTTGCAGCTGAGATCAGCTTTGGGGCTCTGGCCAGTCGATGCTTGTCATAACAGGTGTCAGGGACTATGTAGTAAAGACCATCTTCAAAGTCTGCTGCCATGATTGCTTCACCATCCTTGTACACAAATGCACGATTTTCGGAAAAAAGCACATCCAGCCCATGCTGTAAAATGTTGCTGATTGACAGCATGTTCATCACTGACTTGGGTACATGGCGAACATTGCATATTACAAAGTTGCTGTTACTGTCACCAACACTGACTTGGCCAATACCACAGATCTTGGTAACTGCACCAGACATGCCCATGATATCTCCTGAGCAGGGTGAGTAGCTGACAAAATCCTCTCTGTGTGGTGTTGTGTTGGCCATAGCACCAGAGTCTAGCATCCAGGCAAATGGGTTGCTGAGCAAAGGCTGAGCAGATATGCTTGAGCCAGCAACCAGGTGAGAAAGTCCGCCTATAAAAACAGACCTGGAAGAGCCCTTGCTGCCTGATGCTGAGTCAGTAGTATCATGTCCAACTGAGGGGCAGTGCTTGGCAATGTGACCAGGCTTGTCACAGAGCTGACAGAGCAGTGAGGAAGAAGCTGAGATAGTGTAGCCACTGGCCTTAGTGTGAGTAGATGCAGCAGCTTGGTGCAGTGTAAAAGCATCCTTAATAGCTGCAAAAATATCAGCAGTCTTGAGCTTGGTAGGTGAGACATTGGAGAATTTGTCCCTGACAGAACTGTACTCCTCAGAGAGGCTAGCAAGGCGCACAAGTGGACTAATGGTCTTGAGATCAAGGTCCAGGTGGGGGAACAGGTTCCACTTGCTCTTTGACTCAACCCAGTACTCCACAGGGTTGTCACCAGATGCCATGGCAGTGTTCAGAAGCTCATGCAGCTCATTGATAAGAACATTTGTAGTCCTGATGTCAAATGTGGTGTTAAGTGTGGCCCACATCTCATGACGGAGTCCCACTAAGAACGGAATTCCAACAAGATGCCCAACAGTCACTGGCACCAACAAACAAAAATTAGCTGCCACTGCCACCACCACAACTGAGAAATGTCAACCAACTGCCACATCCTCTAGTGTCAGAATGTACTGACAATTTCGATAATGGCATTGAAAACCCAATCATTGTGCTTGACAACCTGAACTTGTGCACACTGCCTGTTCCAACGACTCCAACGATTGATGACAACACATTGTAGGTCCACCTTCTGCATAACAATGCAATGATGTCATGCAAGGTACACCTGGAGGATGCTTGGTTTTGATGTGTTTTGCCTGTAAAATTGAGCTTGAGCCCAAAATATGCCTGACGATTATGTTGAACATTGCCACCATGCTACCAACTGGGATATACCTGCACATTGCCCAACATATTGGCCTAGTATCCAAGGGTGTCAACACCCTTGAAGGCACCATCGACAGTGGTTACCACAGGAATACCTCAACATATCTGTTTAACACATGTGTCAATTGTTTTTGCCATGAACAACCACATAGCACAGCTGATTCCAACCAAGACTTTACTGCCATGCCTGGAACAGGTCGATTCTCTTAATATGGTGTCTTGTGTCATGCTCTATAAAAATGTGGGTCTAAATCGATATATTCAAGTCTTAAAAATTACTTAACTGAAAAAGGGGGCAGCGCTGTGTGGGCAGCACTGTAAACATCATGGTGTTCCTTGATGTCAGCCAGCAATAACAGAAATGTGTATAGTGGCCATTAGGGCGATCTTGATTCTTGAAAAGGGAAGATAGTGGCTTGGAATGTATGTTGGGCACCACATCTTGTGGAGCCAACAAGTTCAAATGTTCAGGGATGGGGGAGAGAGTTAAACTACACATAACAGCCATTACAGTGGTACTGAAGACAAGCATGAACCCCAAAGACTTTATCTACAAGGGTGATAACAAGTTAGAGCACATGATGGAGATAATTTATAGTGGTAAATAACTGACATCCAAAGTCACACACAAGGTAGTTGACAAGTTTTGCATACAAGGTGGTATCTTGTTCAAGAGAGGATGCTGCTGCACCAGGACAAAACAAGACTAATCTTTGCTGCTGACTGAGTTCCATAATGCTGTGATGCATCCAGGGATCTAACCAGCATATGACAAGCTGGGTGAGCTGTTCTACTGGCCTGGCATGTACCAGGAGTGCAAGAATTATGTTACAACATGCATTATGTGCCAGTGCATCAAAAAGCAGCAACAGGCCAAGTAATGGACTGCTAAAGCCACTACAGATCCCATGACACTGTGAGAAACAAGCAAAGCCGAACAAAGAGAAGCTTTGCAAGTTATATTTAAAAAAAAGAAAAAGACAAAGTTCTAAGCTGAAGAAAAAATGTGAAGAAACTGAGGAAAGCTGTATCTTATATAAGAGACAGCGAGTGAAGATAAGAAAGTTATAAATAAACCAGAAGGATACTTTAGAAACCTCTGGTCTTGCAATCATCTTACAGTATACAAGACGGAGTTCCACCAGAACGGAATTCCAACAGACACAACTTGTCAATCATGGGAATGGATTTCATTGTCAGCCTACCTTAGATCATGGATGAATATGATGTGATCATGTTTATGGTATACCACCTATCCAAGATGGGGCACTTTGTGGCAACACACAACACTGCGACTGTCCAAAAGGCTGCTGACCTGTACTTCAAGACTGTCTACTGTCTGCATGACCTGCCCAAGTCCATTGTATCTGACTATAACCCCAAATTCTGATTATCCTTCTAGAGCTCATTGTGGAAACAAACTGGAACACAGCCCATGTCTGCCACTGGGCATGCACAAACAAACAGACAGATTGGGTGTATAAAACAGACACTTGAGACAATGCTGCATGTGACATGCATCAGCAAACAGAACAACTGGAATAAGCACATGCCGCTTATTATTTTAGCCTATGATAGCTGCAGCAACAGGTCGGCTGAATAAATGAAAATTGAATCTTGTTTTGGAATAAATTAAATGTAAAATTAGAAAACGCTAAACACATATCAAACAACACCCCTTGTGTGGACCAATTATGAATCTATAAGCCTAGATGAGTTATTTAAAAAACTATCTCACCTCAACAATGCAAATGGCTGATCTGGTGTTGCCTTGCAGTTGCTCCTTTCCTATCTGCTTGCCCTGCCCCTAACAATAAAGTTGAACTACCAGAAGTCGACAAGATTGAAGGTAGCCACTGGTAATTACCCTTAACTACTGAGCCACAGTAGCAAACACCACTGGTCTAAAGTCTAGGAGGTCATCTCCCCACTGCTGCACTATGGGGGGATAGCTGCTGTTTTTGTATCTTTACTGTGACCTTTTGTCTGTGACTGTCACATCTGCTGATGTCTCCTCTTGCATGTAATCTCTGACTGTTCTTCTCAGAGGATCTGTTGGTCATTGTGCTTCTTCCAGCAGTTATATATAAACTCAGCCCTCTCTGTGATCTGTCTCTGGGTGCTAGTCTCAATTGACATTGGCCTTGGCAACTCCGTGTATCTGAACTGGTCACTGTGATAAAGCTTAATATCCTCGACCATGGCCTCCTTAATGTTCAGTGCCCACTCTTCCATAATCAGAATAGACATTTTCAGTTTGAATGCATGGGCACACACGACCCTTTGTGAGTTGGTTCCCCATCTGCAACAACAGCCCAATGCAACATAGATCGTTTTATGCGAAGTATAGCTTCTAGCCACTGAACACCACTTATAATTACAAAACTGGGATATCTCACGTGACAGCATAGTCACATGCAATTTGATTGTTGTGATATTGCATGTGGGCAGCGATTTCAATTGAGCTTTACTATATATACTAAGAATAATGAAATTGATACTACAAACATAATTAGATGAGTCCTCTCATTCACTTTGTCTATTATTATTTTTACTATTAATTTTTTAGTGTATAATCTTCTTTTTTCTTTGCTTTGCCATTTCATCAGCTGTTACTTACGCATGATTATTGTTTATTAATTTATCATGATACATCATTAAAAATTTGTGCATATATGACAAAGGCAGCACACATACAATTGGCTTATTATATAAAGACATTTAGTTTGCTTTCCACAACCCATTGTGTAAAGAATACTAAAATAATAAAAGAATGGATATGAAAAAGCAAATGTGACGATGCTGATTTGTATTGTGTGAGATATACATTAAAGATGCCGAAAAGGCACCTGTTTGTTAGCATTTGTGTTCAGTTTTAACTTTTTCAGCACCCTTTCTATATTATAGCATAATAATTTGTTCATCATAAATATCTATCATTATGCCCCATATCGCTGAAAATTTTGTCTACAATGAATCGATCTGGTAGAAAATATAGGTATAATAGAAGGTAGTGTAATTAATTCAAGTAGTCTGATGAATGAACTAAAAACTTGTAATAAATATTTTATTTTTCAAGGTGTCTGTAAACCCTGCAATTTACAAATGGAAAAATACGAGCTGCAGCATGTGGTAGGTTTTGTCCACAGTGAATTTGAAGATAATAGGTGACACCTTAGTATTTACCCCCATTCAAAAAATATTTGAAAACTATCAGTGGGAGCAAATATATGGCAATCCTAATAATTCATTATGAACTAATTATACAGAGTAAACCATTAATGTATAAGTTTTAATTGGAAGATGTTGATTACGTTAATCCACCAGCTACTGGTTCGCACAGAAATATCAACTATACATTTATTTATTGCACAGCGAAGTACAGAAAGTGACCAAAATGGCCTCGGTACCAACTAATAATTGCCAGTGTATTATTGCATAACACCCAGTAATATGCAAATGTTTTTTAAAATGCGGCATAATTTTGTAATCTACTTTGGCTTTATACTTGTGTAGCTTATTATGAATAAATATGAATTACAACTGGTCCCTTCATTTTAAGCTCATGAATGTGTCTTTATTAAGTATCACTCATCCAGGCGAGCAGCACCCTGTTCAAAGACACTGAATACAAGATTGGAAAGCCCAAGGATGGCGAGTAATTTTGTCGGCAGGGCAACTAAGCTCTTTCTTTTGATGTGGCGATCGACATTGTTTTACCCTGTGCTCTATTATTTATTCTTTCTTTAGTGTCTAGTTGATTCTATCTGTTTTTTTCCTTTATGCTGTCGGTATTCTTGTTTCCCTTCACTTTTTCATTAGTTGCCTCTGCTGCTGCCGTTATTTGCTGTTCCCCGTTCCGCACATGCTCTGAACTTGCTGATAATAAATATTATTCTTGTCAATATCAATGAAATATAAATACGACGATTAGGGAGCGAGCTTGCGCAGCGAGTTGTAGTGCTCGCCAAGACCATATGCATGGCGGTGGTAAGATAACTTAATAGGGTCCTTGTCAGAGTAGACCTCATCGCCTATCCGCAGGACGGGCATACCGGTCTGATAAACGAGGACGGGTGTCTGCAGGGCATGGGAAAGTGCTGTGATTTCTTGGTAGCCGCCCCAGTCAGCAGTTGAAACTATGCGGTCGCAATGAGTGTCAAAGTCAGCATTGCTGAACATGTCGCCATTTTCGTGTGCCATGAAGGGAATAAAATCATCTTGGTGCTGGCGCATGTAGTCTGCAGCGCGCTTGCGCATGTCCTGGTAAGCAGCCGCGCCGCCATGATATGTGTTGATTTGGTCGGCAAAGGCCGAGTAGAGACAGTGGCCATCAGCATTAATCTCATGAACAGCGAGCCCGTCGGCCGCGACAAGCCTGTTGATGGTCTCGGACTCGATGGCAGCGACATCAACCATGCCCTCAGCCTCAGTGGCGGCCTCGTCTTGCAGACGTCTCATTTCCTCGGCTTTGCGTTGCTGGCGCAGCTTGGCCTTGTTCTTTTTGGTTCCCGAAATGGTTGGCTGGGTGCCCATGCTGGCTCCATAGAGGCCCTTTGGCGGGGCGACCTTCTGCTGCTGCTGGTGTTGCTCTTGATCGTGGGTATCTTTGGGTGGCTGGGAGTCTGCAATAGCCACAGTGGCAACAGCGTCAGAAAGCGCATGTGCGTCATCTGCAGCTTTGGTGGGTGCATCAACAAAGCTTTTGACTTCTGAAGCGTGTCTGCTGTTGAGCTGGTCTTCCAATTCAGCGATTTTGGTAGTGACATCCTTTTTCTTGCGTTTGTCGCCCTTTGGCGCGGTTTTCTTCATGGCAGTGATTGTCGCGGCAAGGTCCCTCTTTTCACGGCGGTGGCGGGCTTCAAGGTCTTCGACTGTGGCATCAAGAGGATTGGCTGACATTGCTAACACATAAACAAAAAATATTAAATGGACATTCAGTGAGCCAAGTGAAAGAAAACGAAGTAAAAATAAAAACTTGATGACAATGACTGGTATAGATTTTTTTGCATAGCAAAAAAAGGCCAGGGCATTTCACAAGCGTGATTTGTTGCTGGTAAAGCACAGCCTTTTGCATTAATATTAATTTTTCCTTCTTCTTTTCGTTCGCTCGTTGCTGTTTATTTTATATTAATTTAACCTGTTTTATTTCTACATTTATTATATATTACCCTTTTTCACCTCTTTGCATCACTGGGGCTTTTTTCAAAATGGACCAGCCTCGCTCGACATCGGAATTAGCTCGGGAGGATGCAGCAGCCTCCAGCAATATCAACTCGCCTAGTGGTGTGGAGACGGGGCCGGGCATCGTTGCGGCGGAAAGCGCTGGCGAGATTAATACAGGTGTCAGCGCCAGGGCAGCGGCTGAATTTGTATTGAGTGGCCAGAGCATAGACAGCAGCATCCTGCACACAGATCTCGATCTGGACTTCAACGTAGACTCGCTGAACCTGGACAACTTGAGTGGGCTAGACTTTGATGTGTCCAACTTGCTCAGCCAGGTGAGTGGATCGGCCATGAGTGCAGTTGTCGAACCATCCAGCATGGTTCTGGCAAGCGACACGAGCATGAGGGCCGAAGGTGCAAAAGCGCCAAAACTAAGCACCCAGCCAGAGACAGGGACACTGCACATGACAGTGTCCACTGATGTGGCAAAATCGCCACTGCCCACGTCGACAGCGTCCATGCCAGCAGCGACAGCAACACCGACGACGCTTGTCTCTGCAACACAACCACATACGCAGCCAAAGGCGCTGGCAGCAGCGGCCGAGCGGCCTCCACCGGCGGCAGCGCAAAAGCCGATGTCGCCGTCGCAAGCAGCGGCAACCATGGCGGCAGCGCAAAAGCCGATTTCGCCGTCGCAGGCAGTGGCAGCCATGGCAGCGCGGCTGGGGGGTGGCGCAATAAGGCCAGTAAGGCCAGCTGGAACCGTTTCAGCAGGAACAGCACCGCGACCGCGGCCGGGTCCTCAGGCGCGACCAGTAGCCGGGGGCAGCCCAACTGCGGCGCGGCCTGCGAGTCTGGCATCACCCGGTGCTGGTAGGCCGCCGCCGGCGATGCGGCCGGGTCATCCCGGCTTGGCCAGGCCTCGGCCGGTGGCCGGCCCAACGAACCCCGCGAGCCCTGTGCGGCCTGGGATGCGGCCACTCATGCGGCCCCGGCCGACAATGCGCCCGCTCGTGTCCCCTGCAGCTGCTCGGCCGGCGATGCGGCCAACAGCGCGGCCGGTCATGCGGCCGGCGTCTGCATTGTGTGCCGGGCCAGCGAGCGCGACGACGACGCAGACGACAACGAAGCCAGGGCAGCTGCAGGCAACCTCGACTGCTTCGGCAAGGCCGGCGGCGCCAGAATCCGGAACAGCCGCAACCGCAGCCACAGCCGCAGTCACGGGCCAAGAGCCCATCACTATTGGCTCTGACGGCGACGTCGACGGCGACGCGCGGCTCTTGACCGAATCGGTGCTTGTGTCGGCGCCGGCGGTCATCGCCTCGGCGCGCGGGCTGGAGGCGCTGTACACGGCAGAGGGCGTGTTCCGCACGCTGTGCCACGGGTTCGCACCGACGCACGCCGAGTGGTCGGCACAGAACGTCGTGGCCGTCACGTGGCCACAGCTGGAGGCTGAGGCCGGCGGCGGGCGGCGGGCGCAACGCAGGCCTGGCGACGCGTCGCGCGAGGCTTCGGCGGCAATCCACCTGTTCCGACTGCATGTGCGGCCGGCGCCGGCGTGGGACGCGAGCGCGCGGCTGCAGCCGATGGCGCCGGCGCTGCTGCCGCTGTGCGACGTGCGCATGCGGCAGGAGTGCGAGGCGGCCACGCCCAGAGCGTTTCAGCTGCCGCCTGCCGCGCTGAGCGTTGCGCCGCTGTCCGGGTGGCACGGCGGCGCTAGCCAAGCCGGGAGGGGCCAGCGCATGCCCGTGGCCTCGGCGCCGCGGTGCGCGTGGAGTGGCGATGGCAGCGTGCTGGCCGCGTGGGACCGCGGCGGGCGCTTCGAGCTGTTCCAGGCCGGCGCCGAGCTCAACGCGTGGCGGCCGGCATACCGCGTCGACTTTGGATGCCCGGTGGTCGCGTGCCTTTGGCTGGCCAGCGGCCGCAAGTTTGGGATTGGCCGCGCTGAGGGCGACGCTGAGGGCGGCTCCGGCTCCGGCTCCGGCTCTGGCTTTAGCGAGCGGCCGTCGCGCTGGCACGTGGACACGGCGATCGGCATCTCGCGGCTGGCGTTCTTTGGGCCGCGCAACACACACGGCAAGCAGGCGCTGGTGGTGGCGACGGCCGACGGACAGCTGGTGCTCGTCTACCAGCGCGACGACGCGTGGGCGCGCGTGGTGTCGCCACTGTCGCCGCGGCGGCGCGACGCATCGGTGGACGACGACCCGTGGAGCAACATCCCAACGGGCGCCATCACGCACGCAGACATGATGCTGGTATCCAAGAAGTGGATCTACCTGGCCGCACACCGTGCTGGCGCCAGAACCGTGGCGCACCCGCACGAGCGCGGTGCCATTGCCGACGAGCTGAAGCGCAGCGGCGCCATGACTGCGCCGACCGTCGAGGTTTACCGCGTCCAAGTCGAGTTTGCGTCGGACTACCACCCGCGGCTGTTCGCGACGCCACTGGTAGTGCAGCCGATCACATTAACAGCAGCCGAGGCGCCGGTGGCAGAGGCGATGGCGGAGACAGAGGCCGGCGCTGAGGACCTGCGCGTGCCGCGCGTCACGCACATCAAGCTGATCACAGCGCTCAACCCCGAGGCGCTGCCGGTCGACAAGAACGTGCTAGGCGAAAACCACTTTTTCCCATTGCTGTTCGTGTCGCTGGGACGCGTCGGCAACCCACAACCGCAATCTGCCGACCCACAACCGCAGTCCGCCGGCCCTCAGCTGCAATCCACCTCCAACGCCGACCCACTCCCCACCTTCGACACGTTTGTTCAGGTGTGGCGCCTTGAGGCCGCGGCGCACGCGCAGCGCTCGGTGGCTGACCTGCTGCGTCGGCCGCCGCCGCTCAAGCTGTCGCACATGTGGACCGAGCAGCGGCGTGGCACGCTGCTGGCGGTCAACGCCAACCGCGCCGAGCGCCAGCAGCTGCGGCGACTGTTTGCCAGGCCCAGCGACACCGAGTACCGCGCCCTGATGCTGACGTGGGCCGATGGCCGCGTCGAGATGCTTCGCAACTACCAGGACCGCGTCGACCGCTTTGACCAATGCGTGCCGCCGGTGCAGGCGCAGACGCACACGCACATGCGCATCATCGGCAGCGCGCTGAGCCCGCACTACACGGCATACTTCCAGCTGGTGATGGCTGAGCGCACGGTCAACGTTGGCGCTGGCGCCGGCACTAACAACGGCCCCGTCACGTGCGTGTGGGCGCAGGGCCACGCGCGCTTCCGGCTGGGCTGGACGCCATTCTTCGGCGATGCGCCGGTTCAGGCGTACTGCGGTGACTTGCTGGCCGTGCGCATTCTCAACCAAGAGGACCCGACTGACCTGGTTGCGCTGCTGGCCAACATTGCGCGGCACGAAGAGAACCAGCCGCTGCCGCAGCCGCCGCCCAACACCACCACTGAAAACACTGCCCTGCCAGTGCCGGCATCGCGCACGCTGGCTCAGGCGCTGCTCCGCGCGTGCACGCTGCTGAGCGCGGCGCTGCGAATCACGTCGTTGGAGCTGGACCCGCTGGCCGCGTCAACGCCGGTGGTGCGGCGGCTGCTGGGCGCCATAATGCAGACGCACTTCTTGGCGCAGCACAGCATCCAGGCCACATCGGTCGGGCTGCTGCTGCACATTGCCGCAGCCGTCGAGGCGCGCGTGTCGATCGTGCACGAGCAGGTGCTGCAAAGCGCTGCGTCCGGCTTGGCGCACCAGCAAGTGCACCAGCAGCTGGAGTTCTCGGCTGCATGGCGCCGCTCGTTCCCGGCCACGGCCGCACTGGTGCTGTGGTGCATCGACCTGTTTGTGGCGCTGGTGCGCGACACGTACCTGTACCTGCACGCGCGCTGCCCCGACGGCGCCGGCGCCATGCAGCGGCTGTGTGACCTGGACGCCAGAGTTGACGATAACACGGACGATAGCACCGACGCCGAGGTTGTCGCTGGCAGCCTGCCCAGCCGTCTGGCCCTGCTGTTCCACCTGCCGACGCTGGATGCGATGCGTCGGCTGATGGCGTTCGTGGCGCAGGTCGAGGGCGACCTGCTGCGGCGCATCCAGATTCTCAACAGTCTGCCACCCAACGCCGCAGTCATCGCCGACCTCGCGCCGATGGTACAGGCGCGCGATATGGTCGTGACGACGGCGCAGCAGCTGGCGCACGCGCTGGAGGCGCTGCCCGTCAGCATGCAGCGCATGAAGGACTTTCTGGCGGCCGTGCACGATGAGTACGCCGCCGACCCCGAGTGCACGGCGCTGGGCGCACAGGCCGTGCTGGTCGCGTCGGCCGCCCTCGCCGCGCCGTTTCGCAAGCACCTGCCGGGCGTCGCACGCAGCTTTCAGCGCTTCATTCTTGAGCGCGACGCGACCGCACCTGACACGCCGGCCAACCGCCCGGCCGCGCCCAGCGCGCTGGTGCTGCACGACACGCGCTGGCTGTCGGTCGTCGCGTGCCGCGCGGCCGCGCCCGGGCTGCCTGATGCAGCGACGGTCTTTGAGACCCCGTGGCGCGTGCGGCTGCCGGTGTCCGTCGCAGATGCGCGGCTGATTGTCGCCGGCGCCGACGCCGACGCGCTGGTGCCGGCCGCCGAGCTGGTCGCGTGGGCGCGCGAGAAGAGTGAGTTTGAGCGCGCGCTGGACGAGGACAACGTTCTGTTTGACATCGACGACCCCGGCTTTATTTTCTTCGACACGTCCGATGCCGCACAACCGCTGCACCCGCCGCCAGAGTCGGTGCCGCCTGCCTTTGCCGCTGCCGCCGCGCACGCCGCTGCCCAGGCGCCCGTCAGGATCACCACGCGTGTCCCGGATTTCTCCGATGTGTTGGCGCCGCTAGCCGCCGCCGCTGCCGCGCGGTCATTGGCCGCTGACATTGACGGCCTGTTTGACATGCCGGCGCTGCTTGACTCGACGTTTGCTGCCGCCGCTGCCACTGCCACTGCCGCTGATACCTCTTCGTCCGCTCGGATGCACGCGCGCTCGAGCTCGAGCTCAGCCACCACGCACTCGCCGTGCGCGACACCCCACACGACAGCCTCTTTTGCTTGGCCGCCGCCTGGCGCTGCTCCCGGCTTTGCGTTGGCATCGGCGTCAGGGTCGGCATCCGCTCAGCACTTTGTGCCGCACTACTCTAGCGTCGCGTCGGCCTGGGCCGCCACCGCCGGTGCCGGTGCCAGTGAGGAGCTGTCGTCGGGGTGGCAGTTCATCAGCACGCCGCGCGACCCCAAGCTGCACATCCCCACGCTTCTTGGCCAGCACGCCTACTCGCTGGCTGTCCTGCATCAGAAACGCACGCGCGCACCCGCAGCAGTGGGCGGCGGTGGCAGCGGCGGCGGCGGCAAAAGTGGCGACAACGACGACAACGATGACAACGATGATAACGACGATGACACCGACGACAGCGGTATCGACATCAACGGCGACGGGATGTCCTACTGCATTGACTGGTCGCGGGCTGACGGTGTGGTCATCGACCCACTTGCTGCACCTGCGCATTCTGGCTCAGCTTTGGGAGCTGCAGGCGATGCCGAGTCTGGAGCCAGGTCCCGCAACTTTATGAACCATGCCTCGCTACTCAGCGCCATGGATCGCATCGACGTCGTTCAGAAGACAATGCTTCCTGTGGACGCTTCCTCCAAGATGTGCCTGCGCTGCGGCCATGTCACCCGCAAGCAGCAGCAGACAACAAGCGGAGCGGCTACCAACACCAGCGACTCTGCTAGCTCTGCATCTGCGGCCAGCAACGATATTGGCTGGATCGACCGCTTCCGCTTGCTGTGTGTTTGTGGTGGCTCGTGGATCGCAATATAATGATGTACATCAGGTACGGGCCGCAGTTGCAAAGTGTGCCCGTTAGTTGGTTAGTTTGTTGCTTTTTTGGATTTGGGGTTGAAATATTATATTAAAATTGCAAGGCAAGCTGGCAGCCCTTTGAAGAAATAAAGCTAAAGTGTAAATAAAAGTGTATGTGCTAGGAGCGGGCGGGGCGAGAAACCCCAAGCTCTGAAAAGAACCAAGGTTCAGACCCACTCCCCACCAGCATTGCTACTTGAAGCCGCGCGATGTGCGCTGCGGCGGCCCTGCTGCCGACTTTGCCGCAAACAGCGACACAGAATCGGCGGCCGGCGCGTGGTGGTCCTCCATAGACCGCCGCGGCGACAGCAGCACACTGTGCGGCCGCTGCGAGATGCGCCTAGGCGCAGCTGCTGACCCCGCCCCGCTGCCGCTGCCTATTGCCGCAGAAGACGTGCCAGCAGACAGCGCCCCGCTGGCTGTTGCCGGTAGCAGTCCAAAGTACTCGTGGTGATGCCCCGAGCCGCGCCGCACAAGCACCGGCGTGCTCACTGTGCTGCTGACGCCTGAGCTGACCGACTGCGAGCGCCGTGGCCGCGCCGTGTGGTCGGACAACACGGGCCGAATGCTGATTGGCACTGGATCGTCCATATAGAGGTCGTCAACGCCCATACCCAGCCGTTGCCGCAGCGACACGAGCTCCTTCTTATAAATTTGGCTCTGGTTGTAGCACGACACGAGCTCGCGCTCTGTGTCGGCCAGCCGCAGCCGTAGCGAGTTGACATCTGCCTTGAGCGTCTCTGTAATGCCCACCGAGCTGACGCTGGTCGCGCCGAACGACGACACCGACGACGACCGCGAGTGCGACGTGGCCCAGCGAGGCGATATGGCGCCAGCGCCGATCCCGACACCAGCTGCAGGCACCAATGCTACAGGGCTCAGCGTGCCGCTCATCCGTCTGTTCTGGTTGAACACGCGCTCCTGCTCCTGCTCGATTGCGCTTTCCAGGGTCATCTTCTCGCGCGTCATCAGCTCCAAACGCTGCTGCAGCTCGACAATTGTCATCTCGCTGCTGCTGCTGCTGTTGCAGCTAGCACCCGCGTGGACGTTGAGCTGGTGGATCGTCGCCGCTGATGCTGATGCTGATGCTGATGCTGATGCTGCCAGCGGCGCAAACTTTGTCAGATGCTGGCTGCGCGACTTTGGCCGCCCCCGGCCTTCGATGATTGTGCTGCTCTGGGCTGCGGGCTTTGTGATGGGAATCGTTGATACTTGCACAAAGTCATTGTCGGCGCTGCTGGTGCGTCGCATCCGGCTGCCTGTTGTCGTGTTCTCGTCAAACCTATCACCCGCGCCACTCTAGGGACAAAATAAAAATGGCATTCAGTTCAGTTTGGTGTAGAGTGTCTGGGACTAGGGAATCATTCAGCAATGTTTTTTCTTCCTTTTTGCGTAACTGGAAAAAAGCGAGTGCTCGGGCCAGATGTAGTAGGAGTGGGAGTAAAAGTAATCGTGCATTTTTATTATATTACCTTTGTCGTCGTCCTGGGAAACGCTGATTGTGGTGACGACAAGCTCTGCGCAGAGTCGGAGCCGAAAGTCGGTTGAGTCGGAGCTGGGCTGCTTCTATCGGACATGCCTGTGCTCACGCGCGCGCGTCTGGTTTAAGTGTAAAATATAAAGGCTGTTGTTAATCCTGCTCCTGTTTTTGGCTGGAAGAGCAGTTGAATAATTCCAATTCGCTGTCGATTAGAAGGAACGAAGGGAATACAAACTCCGACTGGCAATTCTGCGCTACTCTGCTCTAGGATGCTGTGATGATTCTGTGAAAGCCGGTGTGCGTGTGCTTTGTATGTGTCGTGTTGAATTCAGTTCCAGTTTGGGCTATTTGTCATTCGAAAATATATAAATGTATAATAAAAATAAAAATAAACATTGACAAGACGAAAAAGTCGTAAATAAAATAAATCAACATTTGCTCCTGATCATTTTTTATTTTCCTTTTCGCCCAATGCATTATTGTCAGATATAAGCGTAAACATAAAAATAAATAAATAAGCGCGCGCAATCACACAAAGAAAAATCTTCGTGCTACGATGACGACGTCACTGATTGACATCGCTTGCTATTGAATGTTGTTTCTGGGCTTATTGTGTGGGCTATTAGTGGCACAATATTTATTTGTTTATACTAACTTTAATAAAAAATTGCTTTCCTCAAGGAGCACGCGACTGTTTCTGCCGCTGTTATTGTTACTGTTGTTGCTGATTCTGATTATTCTGTTTAGGGATTGCCAGACATTTTAGAACATATGCGGAATGGGAAACAGCAAATAAGTGGCAGCATAAAGGAAAAAAACAGATGGAAGCAACTAGACACTAAAGAAAGAATAAATAATAGAGCACAGGGTAAAACAATGTCGAGCACCACATCAAAAAGAAAGAGCTTAGTTGCCCTGCCGACGAAATTACTCGCCATCCTTGGGCTTGAACTCGTCGGCGCTCTTCTTGAGGAAATGCTTGACCGACATTGGCTCTTCGCCCAGTAGCTTCTTCAGGTCGTCGGTGCGCTTGTCAATAATTTCCTTTGACACAGCCCTGAGCATGTGGCACATGAATTCGATCTCGTTCTTGCTGATCTCGCCGCGCTTCTTGAGGTACTCGTACACCTCCTCATGTTTGACTTGCTTGTACTCGATCTTCTTGTCGACAGCGCTGCTCATCTGGTGGGAAATGTCCTTGAAGCTAAGCTTCTCGGGGCCAGTCAGCTCGTAGGTGCCCGGCTTGTGCTTGGGGTCGAGCAACATGTTGCACAAGCCGCGCGCTCCGTCCATCATAGCCATGGGCGCGAACTTGGCATGGGGATCCACCGACAGGCAGATTTTCTTCTCAGAAGCAATCTGGTGGCGGAACAGCCACATCATGTCAATGTGCAGCGAGCAGCGCACGAGCGACGCCGCATCCATACTGTCCTTGATGCGGTCAAACGCCTCCTCCATCTCACAAAGCGGTGCCAGGAAATCCATGTCGCGCATATCCTTGGCGTTGATCTTGGAGCACAGCACCAGGCCCTTGACGCCGGCCTCCTTGGCCGCAAGCACGTATGCCACGCTGGACGCACCCCAACGGTGCTCATTGACGGGCGGCACAACAATGACGACGTCAGCCTTGCGGTACACCTCGACGATCTTGTTGGCATCGTCGACGCACAGCTGGATGACCTCGGCACCGTCCTTCTTGAGCAACTTGATAAACTTATTTTCCTCATAGTAGCCGACACACACGTGCTTGAAGTGCTTGTGGTTCTCCTTAAGCATCTCGCGCGCTATCACATACCCGCTGTACATATCACCGCCAGTCACCATGACGGACTTGTAGTCGGAGGCTCCAAAGATGTTGGCAAAGGTCTGCATTGCTTGTTGATTCTGGTTAAGAGTGTTTTGAATTGTGTTTTGAATGGTTATCAAAAGTGAGTGTGTGTCCAGAATAATTTTATACCATGAGCAGGCGTGTGGCTTTTATACGTGTTGGCCAGCATGCACATATACATATACAGTTGCGCCAGAATAAGTTTTAT
>NW_026251534.1:0-35162 GCF_025024165.1 Kickxella alabastrina | reverse complement strand
AAAGTCGTCGTACCACCAGCAACACGCGCAGCCGGTAACATGCACGAGCATGTTTTAACGCCCACGACCAGCGCAGCCAAGCCCATAATGCCAGCCGGCCCAGTGGCCGGGCCGAGCCCGGCGTGGCAATGGCGGCGCCACAAAACGGCTACCGCACAGCGCACCCGCGCATGTTGGTCCCTACCAGCTTGCGAAGACCATTGGCCGGCAGCATGGGCAAAGTCAAGGTTGCGCTGGACACACGGACAAACAAGCGGGTAAGTGCGCTGCTATGATTGCGCTGTCTATTTAAGTGACACTACCCATGATCCATATGATTCATGATCCATGATTTGGTGCACGCTGCACGCCACACGCTACGCTAATGCTAACACACACCCACACAATTCATTTGCCGATTTTTGCTCATGCCGTAGGTTGCCGCCAAGATAATCCCGCTCCAGCAGCTCGACGCGCCCATCTACTTTCCAATTGGCGTCGACACCACGACGGTGCCGCTACCACGTTCTGGCGGACAGGCTGGCGCTTCGGGCCGACCCGCGTACACCGGCCCAATTGACCCTGCGGCAGAGCCGTGGCGGACTTGGCTCACGAGCCTGGCCCTCGAGAGCTACCCCGACGTGGCGGCAGCGGCACAGATATCCGTGCGCATCCAGCGCAAGCTGCGGCTCCTGCAGCCGCGCGAGCGGTACACAACCAAGGAGCGCGAGCGGCGCGAGAACAAGGACATCCGCATCGTGCGCGAGGTTGCGATCAACAGGCTGCTGCACCACCCGCACATCTGCATGCTGCACGATGTCATAGTGCACCCGAACCATTACTACATTTTTCAGGAGCTGGTCTCCGGTGGCCAGATGCTTGACTACATTATCAGCCACGGCCGCCTGAAGGAGAAGCACGCGCGCAAGTTTGCGCGCCAGATCGCGTCCGCAATTGACTACTGCCACCACAACTCGATCGTGCACCGCGACCTCAAGATCGAAAACATCCTGATCTCGGCCAACGGAAACATCAAGCTGATCGACTTTGGTCTGTCCAACCTGTTCTCACCGCGCTCGCAGCTGTCGACCTTCTGCGGCTCGCTTTACTTTGCCGCGCCAGAGCTGCTGAATGCGCAGCCGTACGTCGGCCCCGAGGTTGACCTGTGGTCATTTGGCGTTGTGCTCTACGTGCTTGTCTGTGGAAAGGTGCCCTTCGACGACCAATCGATGCCGGCTCTGCACGCCAAAATCAAGCGCGGACACGTCGAATACCCGAGCTGGCTGAGTAACGAGTGCAAGCACCTTCTCGCGCGCCTGCTGGTTGTGCTGCCCCCACGCCGCGCGACCATGAGCGAAGTCGTGCGCCACTCGTGGATGACCAAGGGCTACGTCGAGAACCCGCATATCAACTCGTATTTGCCGCCCCGCATTCCGCTGCTGGCACCGGAGCAGATCGACCGCGCTGTTGTGCGTGAGATGTCGCAGTACATTGGCTTTGGCTTTGGCTCGGAGGAGGAGATTCGCCTGGGCCTCGAGGCTATTCTGACAGAGGACTGGTACCGCAGCTGGGTCAAGGATGCCCTTGCCCCTCACATTGATGATGTGCGCCAGCAGATTCGCGAGCAGGCTGCACAGGCCCAAGTCAACGCTGCCTCTGCTGCGCATGCCGCAACGCAGCGCGCGCCCTCTAGCTCGCAGTCGCTTTCTGTTTTCAACGCTGGGTCGTCCGGCGTTACTCTGAACACCTCAACGGACCCTTGCTCTTCGTCGACCTTTTCTGGAATTCCTGGAACGGCGGCGGTGGCCGCAACATTGGCCCAGGCAGGCGGCAGTGTCACCGGAGCCCTTGGAGGCGCCAACGCCCGCCTGGAGCTCGGCAAGCAGCCAGACGCTGGCGCCAACGAGTCTGTACGCAAGCGCTCCAGCTTTTGGAAGCGCAGCAGCACGTTTATATCTGGCGGGCTTGTGCGCACAGGCCAAAAGCCAGCCTTCGACACGCCCGCTACTGGCTCGCAGGTCCAGCCAGGCGCAGCGGTGGAGAAGAGCCAGCTCGGCCAATTCCGCGTTCTGTCCGGCCGCATATTCAACGAGGGGAAGCATGCTCTGGGGTCGGGGAACGGCACCGGCAACAGCGCCGACCGTGAGTACCCGGTTCTTCCACTGTCAGCGCACTCGCCCCGCATGGTTTTGGACTCTGCCTCCGGAATGGTCTGCATCTGCAAGGATGGAAAGCTTGCGCCACCTGACACCGACTGTGCCGCAATCCAGCGGGACTATTACGACCTTGTGGCCACCGACCCGCTGCTGAGCATATACTTCCTCGTCAAGGAGCGGCGCGAGCGCGAGGCCCGCGGCGTTGCTGATCAGGCAGAGGCGAATCCATATGCGCCGGCCCATCCATCCGGCCGCCCTCTCTCCCACGAGCAGCAGCCGCAGCCGCAGCCGCATCCTGTTGCATCAGTGGAGGCCATCAACCTGCCGCCTACTGTGGCTGCAAAGCCCATCGCGCGTGGTGCAAACAGCTCTAACGAGACGTGGGTCAAACTCGAGCGAGCCGGCGTACGTCCTACCAACGACAACAGGGATGACCGGCGCCCAGCGAGAAAAGAGAGTGATGCCTCAGCTGTGCGTGGCCGAGATGCGCAGGCGGCGCAGGACCTAGCCGCAGTGCTTGCTCAAGAGAGCCACGCCAACGCGCCAAGCGGTCTCGGGGCAGCCGGGAGCGTGGACACAGCAGCACACCTGTCAGAGGCCAGGCCGGGTGTGGAACGGCGCACTGGTGATGGCAACAGCAACAGCAATAGCTATACGTCGGTGGACCAGACTACCGCAGCCATTGAAGCGCTGTCGCAGAACCCGCGGTCGCGGGGTTCGGTTGTTCCGCCGGGCACGCACGGCTCAGACGCCTTATCCCCGCCTGGCTTTCAGGACGCCAAGAAGAAGCGCAGCAGCATTTTCAAGCGCTTCAGTGTTATTGTCAAGGGTGGCCGCTCCTCCGGCCAAAAGCTGCAGAGCACCCCGAAGACTCGAACTCGCACATTGTCCAGGCCGAGGGCAACGAAATGGGGTACATGGAGATCAGCGTTCACAAAAACGACACCAAAAATGAAGGTGGTGGCAGTGACAAGACTGCCGACCGCGGTGCCGGTGCCAGCAGCATCAGCAGTAGAAGTAGCAATAGTCCACACAATAAGCAGCAGCCGCAGCAGCCGCAGCACACGCCCGATCTGCGCCATCACCCTTCAAATGCTGATTCGGTCGCTGCCAAATCCAAGAACGCGCCTTTAAAGCAGAAATACGCAGTCTTGGACAGCATCGAGGAGGATGTGACATACGCTCGTCTGCGCGATTCAGCTGAAGAATTTAATTCCGGAAACACTGCCGCCGGCGGAGCCTCCGTTAGTGCATCTGCCACCAGCAGCCCTGATGCTGCCGATGCTGCCGACCCAGCTGCGGGCCGCCAGTATTTGACCAAGCCGCTTTGCTTGCAACAGTCGCATGATGCCTCTTTGTTGTACTCTGCTGCCAAGGTCTCTAAGGAGGCAGATAAAGAGACATTGGCTGGCGCCCAGCTCGTATTATCGACGACTCTCCCTGACGCCTCCTCCGCTTCTGCGCCCAGTGCTGCTTTTGATGATCATAGTGTTGATTCTATTGCTAATTCCGCCGCTGCCAGTGGGTCTGGCGCGGGCACAGTGCATTTCGCCAGCCGAGCTGATCCGTCACATTCTCTGGACGACCTCGATGGCACATCTTCGATGTTTACCAACACAGACATTGACGAGAGCGATGCGTTTGTCCGGCAAGCACTGTCGGCAGCCGGTAGCCCGACGTCGTCCGAAAAGGCAGCCCTGCTTGAAAGGGCGCGGCGCGAGATTGAGGGGCTTGATGAGCACGAAGGCGTGGGGCTTCTTGACCAGACCCCCGAGCTCAGCTACCGTGTTGCTGGGCAGACGCGCAAGTCCAACTTTGACGCTAACAAGCGCCGCGCGCGGTCCTCGTCAAACACGGTTGTTCGCGTGCTTAGTGAGATTGTGCGCGACACCTCCAACGGAAACAGCCGCGGCGGTCGCCACGTACCCGGATTCTCTGCCCTTTCCCAGCATCGGGGAGCAAAGCCGACGGCACCCCATGGCCAGAATATAAATAGCTTGGCGCCTACCACAAAGACGATCATGCGCCATAGCAGCACGGGCGCAATTAACCGGACCGGTGGCGCAAACGAGGGCTTTGACAGCTCGCCACCAGTCGGAACGCAATACGTTCTGCATCCGACTGAATCCAATGGCGCCTCGGCTGGCAACAAGACTGTGTTGCCTGACCCTGCGCTTGCGGGCACTGCCGGCCGCCCTGATATATTGCGCTCTCACTCGCACACGAACAGCCACCAGTTCCGCGGGCTTGCGCTGCCAGAGCGGATTGCCGAAGTTCCTGAATCCCCGCCTCCGCGCGAGCAGCAGCCAGAGAATGCGCTACGGATAGGAACAGGCGCTGGTGCGCGCCAGGGTTCAGCAGGCGCATATGCAAGCGATTCTAAGTGCAGCGAGCTGGCTGGCAAAGATTCTAGCCGTGAGCTCGACCAGGGCGGCAACTCTAGCAGGGCTGGCCAGCAGCCGGAGAACACGGCGACAATTTGCTTCAAGCTGGACCCTGAATCTGGACCGTTGTCCACAGACAACGCCTACGCCAGCGCCAACGCGTCCAGCAATGGCGAGGCTATGCGCGATATTGCCAGTGCCCCTCCACGCGCTGACGATTACCTCAAGCCAGTGTTTTTGAAGGGTCTGTTTTCCGTGGCGACGACGTCCACTCGCTCTCCAGCAGCGATCCGTGACAACCTGCTTGGCGTACTGACCGGCATGCCACTTCGCTTCCATGAAGGCAAGGGCTACTTTACGTGCAGCATGGCCACGGCCGCCGGCCCAGCGAATCTCCAAGAAAGCACGCTTGATGCGTACGCGCACGGAGAGCCGACACCATCCAATAATTCTGGCCTGCACAAACACAAAAAGGCATTGCGCCTGCCAGGCGTAGACAGAAAAATAAGCTTCCGCCGGCGGCCCAAGCACATCGATGAGGCTGTGCTTTCTCTGACCACGTCGAGTGTCAAATCGGCTGCGCGCGATGGCCTGTCAAGCACCGACGATGTGCTTCTGGGCTCGCGCCAAAGCGTGATAGAGTCGACCGGCGAAGACGCCAAGGACAACCAACAGCAGCAACTTGCAGCCATTAACGCCAGCACCAACGCCAACGCCAATGCCATTTGCTTCCAGATATTCTTAGTGCGCATGCCTTTGTTGGGACTGTGCGGGCTGCAGTTCCGCAGGGTGTCTGGGCCAGCATGGAAGTACAAGGATATTTGCTCTGACATTCTCAAGCGCCTCAAGCTTTGATCGCGCTTCCCCGCACACTTTATCGGTCCGAACCTGTAAGCTTATTTGATGCGAAGTGGTCCCTGATTTTTTTGTTTTCTTTCTAATTTGTCAAATATAATTCTGTTTTATTTTTATTTTTTGCTCTTCTTATGTTGAACGTCAAGTGGAGGCCGGTAGCTATAATTATAGCAGTTGTTCTGCTTGTACACTTCCTTTTACTCTCACCCTACTTGGAATCGCACTCTTCAGACAGCCGCAATTCTGCAGATGAAAAGGCGAATGCCGACAATAGAATCGCTCTTCCGCACAATGACGCTCTCATTGACATACAGCACCCTTTGCCAGTGACAGTCACCGTCACTCGCGGTGATAGCTTTGTCCCCACAGTGACTGAGGTCATTAAGGAGACTGTTTTTGCCCAACACGACAGGCCTGCTAGTTTGGAAAAGACGAACGCCGCTTTTGTCATTCTGACGCGCAACAAGGACCTGAAGGACCTCCGGGAGACGCTCATTCAACTTGAGGACCGTTTCAACCGCCGCTACAACTACCCCTACGTGTTCCTCAACAATGAGCCCTTCAGCGAAGAGTTCAAGGCCAAGATCAGCAGCGTCGTCACCGGCGACTGCGAGTTCGGCCTCATCCCCACCGAGCACTGGTCTTACCCCGACTACATCAACCAGACGCAAGCCGCCGAGGTTCGCAAGGATATGAAAGAGCGCAAGATCATTTATGGCGACAATGAGAGCTACCGCCATATGTGCCGCTACGAGTCGGGCTTTTTCTTCCGCCACCCGCTGATGGACAAGTACAAATGGTACTGGCGCGTGGAGCCCGGAGTCAAGTTTGCGTGCGAGATCGACTACGACCCGTTCCTGTTCATGGAAAAGAATAACAAGAAGTACGGCTTCACGATCTCGATCAAGGAATATATCCAGACAATCCCTACGCTCTGGGACACCACGATGAAGTTCATGGACGAGCACAAGGACCTCATTCCATCCACCAATATGCTGGATTTCGTCACCAACAAGGACGGCGGTTACAATCTGTGCCACTTCTGGTCCAACTTTGAAATTGGAAGCCTGGACTTTTTGCGCTCTGAAAGGTACTTATCGTACTTTGACTACCTGGACCGTGCTGGTGGCTTTTTCTACGAGCGGTGGGGAGATGCGCCCGTGCACTCGCTGGGCGTGGCGATGTTCCTGAACAAGAACGAGGTGCACTGGTTCGAGGACATTGGCTACTACCACGGCCCGCTGTGGAACTGCCCCAAGGGCAAGGCCAACGACAAGTGCTGGTGCCCCGAGGAGGAGTCCATCGAGGTCAAGAACAAGGGCTGGTCGTGCACACTGAACTTTGTCAACCTTCCCAATCCTTGAACTCTCAAGCGAACAATGATTTTCTGTTAACTTCACTTTATCGTACTTTTTTGTAAAACTTAACAGGCATATTCCTATTGCCTCTGCCAGAGAAACATTATCATTAACATTCGAAGAATGGGGGAGCTCATAACACCTAAAGGAAAGAACCAGACTACAAATATCTAAAAAAATTCAAGTATCCTGCAAATTAACATCCCTCCCACAGATTGAATAACAACCTGAAAAGTGTTTAGAAACTAGTGGCAATAGACCACTATGGTTGCAGATATTATCCAGTTCCCTGCTTCTTTTGAAGAGAAGAAGCAGGAACAGATGGATTTTTGCGCACACGCTTGGTCTTGAACTTTGGCTTGGGCAAGGTCCCAGGTGTCACTGTAGACTCAGGTTCAGCCGACTCTGACGATGCATTTTTGCGCAAAAAACAGGGAGGGCGATTGCTTGTAAACAGGGCATTAAGGATCATGCGAAAGTTTAGCACTGCAGCAGTGTCACAATTACACTTCCGTCTGCCTGATGGCACTTTTTCGCCATTCTTGATCTTGGTTCCGTCAGCCCTGAAGGTTTGCAGGCAATCTTCCATTGTGCACTGGAGCAAGCCGTGGCATAAAATTTGGTGAGGTTTTTCTACTGCTGGAATTGTATTTATGCCTGTTGCGGCTACCTGCCCCTGCTGTGCGGCCAACTCATTGCGCATCATCTGTCTAATTTTGCGGGAAATTTTGCCCTTAACCTAGGCCTTTTCCTCCCCTATCTACCAGACGATATCGGCAGACTCTGGGCGAATAGGCATCCACTGGTCGCGACTCTGCTGCGCACTGTCAATAATAGATGCGGCGTCGGCGGCAGTTTTAGTTGCAACAGAAATGACAGTGGCTTCTGCTGCAACAAAATCAGCAAGGGTGTTTGTTGCGGCTGCAACGGAATTGGATGATGCAGCGGTTGCCATTGCAACATGGTACTTGTGCTTGGGATTCTTCAGACGAGGATCATCAATTTTGTGAACCTTCTCCATCCTGCTCTTGCACGCCGGACAAAACGTTGAAGTGCAATACTCGTCGATCAAATAAACAGTGAATCCCTGAGCTATTAGCATTTTCCGCAGCCCCTTGCCACGAATTGGCTTATGGTGACGGGCCATGCCTGGGTCCAATTACAAAGAATAAGGACTGCATCTGGTCCAGATTTTGCAAGGTCGACGTCGGCACGCTTTCTGTTAATAAAGGAAAGATAGCGGACCCTGCAGTGCAAGGGGTCAATGGAACTGCTGCCGTCATGTTTCCGACTCTTACTGGGGGTCTGCGCGTTGTGTTAATGTTCTCCCAAAACAAAACTACCTTTACGGCACTCAAGTATGTACTCGACATATAACTTGCAATTAAGTATACTGGAGCCAGGGTGGTTAAGCACGTGCTCGGCCTCCTCAACAGACTTATACCAACCATTTGTTTGGGCCTTGGCGAGCTTCATGGGGTCAAGCTGGATTACCTTTTTCATTTTCGTAGATCCATCGAAACACACGTTCACGACGATTATTAGCCTCTGAATTCATGGTATAGTGGAAAATAACTTTCTCACCCTTTTTGTAATTGCTGTTATATCCCAGACAATATATCCCTATGACTAATATCACAGAGAACTGATCTGTCAACAATATCACGAATGACATTTTTAACAAATCATCAATGTATTCGGGAGGAGAAGCTTTCTTACTGTGGGGCACACCATCAGCAAGTTTGCTGTCGTTGTTGTTGTCGCTGTCGTTGTTGTTGCCATTGTCAGCATCACCAGAACCTTTCTTAGACCATACAGTCCTCTCAGCCTTGATACTCTTCCTCTGTGTGTTGGAAGGTGAGTCTAGTAATACGATAATTGAAACGCCATCCGTACGAATGATCCCTCTGAACTTGTGTAGTTTTTTGTCATTTTAAGAATCGAGCAAAACCGGCCAACAAGATATATCACAAAATAGTGACCAAATTTCTTCTGGTGACTTGCCTTCAAGATCCCTCAGACGCGGAATCTCAGGAATCTCAATATCTAGACAAATATTATCCTTGTGCAGCGCTTTGAGCCAGCTCTTTGTGACAGACGGAACACCCCATGCAAGACTGGTCTTATCAATAGTAGTAAACCCTGGTACAACAGATGTCCTCATCGGAAAAGGGAAATAGAACGCACATCTTTGTTGAGATTTAAAAATCGGAAAACCTCAACGAAAACCCCAATGTGGTTTAATGTCTTGGCCACAGAGTCATACTAGAGCCCCTTGTCGCCAAATCTGCTTGGTATCGATCTGCTTCCCGGCTTTGATTTTGATGTTCTTAGCAGACAGTAGATCTCTCTTCATTGTGCCCGCTGGAATTCTGATTTCTTTGCTAATCCACTGTTGTATTTATTTTTTGGTATAACCGCCCTCCTTCGTAAGTGTCTTGTATCGCCGTTCAGTTTTTTCTTTATGTCAAGTGTTATGTCAACCACATGCTTCAACTGTTTGTTAAAGCACCGAGACACATGGGATTTATATGCTGTAAGGATTGACGCACCCTCGTAATTAGCAAAATTGGCCGCACCAGTGAGATGTGGGCACTCAAACTTGATATCCTCGACGAACGTGTACCTGTACTTGTTGATGGGTTTGCCGTTTGCCGTTTTAAGGTTGTTGCTGCATGGTTTGTTTTGATCTCCGAGGTAAAGGGCAATGAAAAATTCCTTAAAACCATTGATTTAGATGGTTGACGATATTAAACCCCTCGCTATCCAGGGCTTGTAAAAAGATACACTGTGCGAGCTCGTATATGGCTGTTGTAACACGGTGGACGGTGACAACATTCTCGCGCATAACTGGCAGAAAATAGTGATGCATTTTGCAGAGACCGAGGAGCGCCTCTATGCTAATGGGCATAAAAAACATAAAAATAAAAAGTTGAATGCGTTGATTTGAAAACAGAGTGTGAAAAATGTAAAAACGTAAAAATGCTTCTAATAATATGTGATTACATGTAATACCACTGTATTATTATATGTATTTGTATTTGTATTTCATTTGTAAAACAAATTCTTCTGTGGATACTTTATTTTTACACACATTTTTTAAAATATTTTTAAAAAACTACTTGGCTTTTTGCCTTTGTTTCTCTAATAAAATGTAAAAATAGATGTATTTGCTTTTTATAATATAATTATTTGTATTATATTATTTATAGTCAGTATTAATGACTTTGCATATTTTTCATGTAAAACCAAGCTTTTTGAGTCACAAATAGTCATTTTGTGTAAATGCATCTGGGCGCACTTTGTAAAGTTTAAGCTTTATGAAAGTGTTAAAAAAACCCGGGTTAAAAAATAGTTATTTTTTGCACAGCTTCCACACCCTTTCCAAATGTATAACGCCGCAAAGGCAATGCACAAAGCTGCGGATAGAAAAGGTAGCCCTTTCCGCTCTAGTGCCAAGATATAATAATGGTAAATATAAATATGCTCTGTTTATTTATTTACATATCAGATAAAAATAAAATGGTTTGCCAATTACTGATACCTTGACAGCATTCATGTATATCCTTTACAACGTCAACCAAGTGGTCTTAATTGCATGTGCAGTTGGCGAAGTGACAGATGATGGCCTGCAATGAACTGCTCGCTCATGGTACTGCCGAGGAGTGGCAAGTGGCATTAAATAAAACTGGTGTAGCCCTGCTTCTCGTACAGTGTGTGCACAAACATCATTGCTGCTGTTTTTGTTTCTAATATTGTCGCTGTTGTAACGATAACCGGCAATGGCAGATGGTGGTGCTGGCGGATGTGGTGGTGAAGTGGCCGTGGGCAGGGGCTGTGCACGGCAAGTAATTTTATTTCATTTAATAAGTTATTTTGCAATACAATAACAATATTAGAAAACAGCAGCAGTACTAAAAAAATATTTATTACACTATAAAATTGGCTCTAAGAAAATAGGATTCTATTCTGGAAGAACAAGGTGGTGGTTTAAATACCCCAACGATGAAAATGGAATCCTATAGAAACGTATATGCAAATCAGAATGCTAATCATTATTGATTTGATCATGGCTCTATCTAATTACTAGTAACATTTTTTAGGCGTGACACGTTAAATAGGGATCTAAATGCGAATTAAACAAAGAAAATATTGGGTTTGCATGACTTTCCATAAATACAAATATTGAAAGCCATGCGGGTTGTTAATGCGCAATGTCGCACACCATATTGCTGGTTATTTTTTTGCTCCAGCTTTTTGAATATCCATCAATGTTTCAAATCAGCTCAACCGAGATTCTGGTGTTAATAGGGTCGTTCTTTATTCTGTGCATGCGGGGATGCTTGGGCAAGCGGGCCGGCAATCGGGCAAGAACGAGGGGTTTTGTACAATGAGGGTTGATGTGTGTGGGGAGGGGGGTATTTGTTTGCAAATGCGGGGCTGATAAATAAGCCAATTTTGCATAGCCAATAAAAGCACAGAACTGGCCTGGTTTTGGCAGACAAATGGCAAAAGGCAAAAGGCCAGAGGCGGAGAAAATGTTTTGAATAGAGTTTCATATGTTTAAAGCATGTGCCATGTGCGTCTCACATTTGCTACTCTGTACATTGAAATGATGGATGGTATCGGTGATTCAGCAACGGCGGAGAAAGACGTGAATTATTTTCAGAGGTTGGTTATTTCTGCAACTCACACAGCACACATGTGCGTTTACAGCCGGTAATATACAGCCTCCCCCTCTTTTTTATTCCCCATGTTATTTGGCGGCAACACTTTGCGTTATCTATGAAATAAAAAGAACGCTCAGTCATTTCATAAAGAAAAAGGTTAACTGAAATAACCTATATAACTAATGGATGCCGCGTGCGCTCTGTTGTCTAATACGTCGTCTTTTTTGATCCCTCAACCATTGCTTTTATAAACACGCCATATTTGGTCTAATAATACTGTTTGCATACTGTGTTCATTTCGTTTTTCCCAGATTAAAGACAGTGCGTATATCAAATTTTCACATATACATTTGCATTTGCACCAGATCCAAATCTAGATACGGTCTTCCATCCATTCATCCATATATCACTTGCCCTCCCTCCTTCCTCCCCCGAGCCAATGTCAGCCTTTCATCCGTCGGCAGAGAGCCTTGCAAGAGCCGCTGTAGAGGCAGGTCTTGTACATCAAGAGTCCGGACGAATGACCGTCCAATTGTCGGTAAAACCAAAGTAAGTATTGCCGTTTCTCTTTATGCTCCATCCCTTGGTCTACAATTTACGTGACCGTTGTGCTAACAACTACAAATAATTGCAACTCACTTTGTAGAAAAAAGAGGCTGAACCACAACGAGCTGGAGCGTAAGGTATGGCTCGTCCCAATCGTGGCACGTTCTTTTATGATGTAACATGCAATATTTTTGAATATGCATTGGTCTATAATGGTCTGTACCTGTGAGTTTTAAAATGTTCTTACTAATATGCACGCTTTAAATTTTTAATAATGCATACGTTTCTTAGAGAAGACACCATCAACGAGAAATTCTTTATGAGCTGCGCGACGTAATCCCTAATCTGCATATGGTAAAACCATCGACTGTATTGATAATGCAAAAGTCCAAAGATTACATTGACCTGCTTCGTCGAACCATCCAAGAGATGGAAATTGAGATCAACGATTTGCGCCGTGCATTGGTTGCCGCCGGGTATCCTCTGCCAATGGCTCCTCACCAACAAGTTATGTGCGGGTTCCCCGGAGGCCAGGCTGTTTTCAACAGCTCCTGTCAGTCGCCGCGCTTGCTGCCGGAGCAGATGCTAAACATGTCTCCCCAGAGCCACATGCAAATCGACCACCAAAACCAGCTGGCGTTCCAAAACTTAGGTGACATTGCTTTGGCCCGCGCGCAATTTGATACGCATGATATCGACAGTATAAACCACCTGCACTCTGTGTTGAGTAAGGCCACTTCAGAGCTCAACTCGGCAACTGGCCGGCCGATTTCTCCTGTATCACCGTATCAGCTTGACCAAATGCAGGGATGCTCGTCAGGGGAATTCAAGAGCCAGTCGCATATTATTCTAACTGCAGCCTCTGTTGCCGCGGCCTCTGGACAGTCTGTATTGTAAACGCATGAATTGATATTAGCAGTTTTGGAAATGTCGCATTTACAGTGAAATGTACTTTTTCGACTTTTTTTTACAAAGATACATGAAAAAAGAAAATGAACAATTTGATATGTGGCATGTCCGACCCTCTTGCTCTGTTAGCTTTTGGCACGCGTCTATTCCGCTAAAAACAAGGTAAACATCTGTGGTTTGATACCTCCAGTACTGATGGCTCTATTGCTTGAACTACCATTACCACCGCTGTTGTTATTGTTACTGCTGCTGCCTCCCTTTTTACTATAATCAATTTTCAACAAAGTAGCCAATTGTGTTTTAGTCAGTTGGTTATTAACTACATGTTGGCACAAATACAAACATTATATTTTTCAGCAGTCGCTGATACGATGCACCATATATTTTAAATACTTACGTGGCCAGGGGGATCGCAACACCGAGGGCAATGGCAGTGACAACCAATACCAGTAGGAAAAGCAGGCACCACTTTTTCTACATAATACAATATTAATGTTAGTGATATGATCTTGTATTTTGCTTGCATTGTCGATTTCAGTTGTTGTTACAAATGGCAAGATTGCTGGTTACAACATACCTTTCTAATTTTCATGCTCAGACGAGTTGCGCGCTTGACTTCGGTAGCTCCTTGAGTTACATACTCATCGGTATTGTCTACCGCCTGCTCAATATTATTTAGCACATCCTGCTGCTGTGCGACGAGCTCTTCCATGTCCACAAACATGCGGTTCAAAAGCTACATTCAAAAGAATTAATATTATTATTGAGCAGTGCATGGTGGGTGGAATAATAAATTTGTGTGTAGCAGTAGCAGTAGCACTTTAATTTTGGTATTGTATTGTATTTACCTCTATTGTGCTGCTGATCTCGCGAATATCCTTATCTCTATTCTCGACATCACGCAGCATGCGCTTGGCAACTTTGCTTCGGTAGGACGTCATCACATCCATTGCAAAAACAGAACGCGACACCTCGTTGCTTGCTGCTTCGGCGACTTCCTCGTCGGTGGCGTCCGGTCTGACTATATGATATAATTTTATGATAATTTGTTTAGTGCAGTGTGGAAATTAAAGTGTGTAAAGCAGCATAAAATTGGTGCAGTATTTAGACTGAACTCGCTCGTATATTACCTAGCCGTATATGTTTCTCCATACGGGTCCTGTATCGCTTCTGTGATTCGCGCTCGAGCGTGCGGTACTTGTCCAGTACGGTCATCAGCTTGCGAGCCAAAACTGTGTGGCGACTTCTTCTTGTTGCCTCTTGCCCGGGGCTGAGTTGGGTGTTTTGATTCATCTGATCGACAGCGTTCAGCTCGCTCTTGAGCTTCTTGATCTGGTTATTTATTTGTAATGTTTTTTGGTCCCGCAGTTCGGCAATGGCTAATGATAATAGGTACATAAAACAGAAGGATATGGATTTAGATGAACATACAATAACAGCTACTGCAATATTTTGCACAGAATGTACAAGTTCAAATTAC
This sequence comes from Kickxella alabastrina, assembly GCF_025024165.1. Classification (NCBI taxonomy): domain Eukaryota; kingdom Fungi; phylum Kickxellomycota; class Kickxellomycetes; order Kickxellales; family Kickxellaceae; genus Kickxella; species Kickxella alabastrina. The sequence continues at coordinate 20,825 of NW_026251534.1, read as the reverse complement.
CTTCAGACTTGTCCCCATCGGCTGTAGAGAGAAGCCGCCCGTGAAGAACCCCCAGCTCGTCAACATTGCTGCTAACGGAGTTAATGTCTCTTTCGATGCCGTTCAACTATAATATTAAAACAATATAATCACCATAATACGATGAAATTGAACACATTATAGTTATTACCCACATCCGTGTGACACACGATTAGATTGGTATTCGCGCGTTGGACGGAATATACATAATTCTGGCTATTCGCAAAATGTCGCACTTACTGTTGAAAAATATTTCTCCATCTCCACATTGACGCTAGAGTCGCCGATGGAGGACAGGCTTCCTGGCGAGCCGCCGTCGCTGCCGTCAGACGCATCCTCTCCCCGGCGCGCAATAAACTCTGAGAACCGATTGCGATTCATTTTTTGGGTTTATGAAACGGATGGCAAGTTTAAGTAAGCCGGCGTCAAGGCAAGGGTTTTAAAGTGTTGGCAAAGTGGTTTTTTGATGAAATTACTTGGATATTTAGCGAGGGTGCAAACTGATATTAAAGAACATTACCAAAAAAGAAACCAGCAGCTGGGTGCCGTGATCCCTCGCCTGTTTATTTAAGGACATCAGCGACGGCTGAAAACCCTGTGTATCTTTGGAGCATTGAGAGAACTCGAGTAAAAAAGTGGCGTTTTCATGTGTGATATGTTTAATAGCCACCTTTGATGTGCCTCAAATATATGCGCATGGGTGACATGTGTGACGGCAACCCGGCCTGAGCAGCCTAGGCCCACCAACCTCTGATTTAACAAGGCACATAAGTATAGCTATTTTAGCTGGTATTTTATTTGATTGAAAATTTGGCGTAGGGGGCGCGCGGCCAGAACGCTGCGCATAAATGCGCCCTTGTTCCTGCATGCAGAAAGGGGATGGAAGCCTACCATTCGTCGTCATCATCCTCTTCAGAGTCAGAATCTCCGGCAATGGCCTTGTTGCGCTGTGCCAATGCATTTGCAAGTGCATTGGTGAGGTTGGCCCCGGGCTTGGCTACGGGAGAGGCACTTCTGGGAGACTTTGCCTGCGGAGCAGCCGAGCTGTCAGTTTCGCAGTTCGGTGAGCTGGCTTTGGTTTTGCGCAAGCCGCCGATGCCTCCAGTGCCACGGATCGAAGCGAGTAGCATGTTCCTGGAATCACCGCCCACAGATGACATAGGCAAAGGGCCATCATTTTCCTGCGTGGATGTTGGAGGCGGAGGAGGGGGTGCCTGGGTTGGCGGGCCTGGAGGTAGCATCGGCGGACCCATTGGAGGAGCCATTGGAGGCGCCATTGGAGGTGCCATTGGAGGTGCCATTGGAGGTGCCATTGGAGGTGCCATTGGAGGCGCCATTGGAGGCGCCATTGGAGGTGCCATTGGAGGCGCCATTGGAGGCGCCATTGGAGGTGCCATTGGAGGCGCCATTGGAGGCCGAGACGTAGGTAGATTAGGTGCCATTGGAGGTGCCATCGGCGGTGCCATTGGAGGCCGGGACGTAGGTGGATTAGGTGCCATTGGAGGTGCCATCGGCGGTGCCATTGGAGGCCGGGACGTAGGTGGATTAGGTGCCATTGGAGGTGCCATCGGCGGTGCCATTGGAGGCCGGGACGTAGGTGGATTAGGTGCCATTGGAGGTGCCATCGGCGGTGCCATTGGAGGCCGGGACGTAGGTGGATTAGGTGCCATTGGAGGTGCCATCGGCGGTGCCATTGGAGGCCGGGACGTAGGTGGATTAGGTGCCATCGGAGGTGCCATTGGTGGCGCCTGCGGAGGTAGTGCTGGCCGGCTCTGAGGCGGTGGCAGCAACGGTGCCGAGGTTGTATAATGTTCAGGCTGCGATTTATAAACTGGAGACGACCCGTTAAGCGAAAGACGTGGCGGTGGTGGCGGAGCTGCAGACTGTGGCTGCGGAGACCGGCGCGCATGTCTTGGCGGAGGAGGCGGCGGCGGTGGCATCTGATGCTGCTGCTGCGGTTGGGTCGGAGCAGACCGAATCTGCACTGGCGATAAGGGCCGGGTTCTTTGCCGCGGCGGCGGGGGTGGTGGTGCATTTCGTCTGGGCGGCGGAGGCGGCGGGGCCTGATGAGGCAAAGCTGCCCGTCGTCCTGGACCTGAGCTATACGCCGAAGCTGCGACGTGCTGCGATGGCGGTGGCGGCGGCGGCGGCTGAGACTGCGGAGGTGGAGGCGGTGGGGGAGGGGTCTGCAACGGGGCTGCCGGGTGTGCAGAGCGAATCATGTTGTCAACACTGCCGTTTTGCTTGACAAAGTCCTTGATGAGGTTTGCGGTGCTTGGATCATCGAGCATATTCTCGGTGATGTTGTAGGCCGCCAGCGCCTTGACCAACTTTCTGTACTTGTCGTCGTCAAGGTTAAGCGACCTTTGCGTGGCGCTCGGCCCAGAGGACGGCGCCGCCGCAACCTGCTTCATTATTTTGCGCGCGCGCTTTTTCACCTTGTCTTCAAACTTGGCCGCCTCGTCTGGGTCTGCAAAGTCCAGTCCAAAGACGTGCTCATCGCCGACAACTGTAAAGAAAAAGGGCGTCTGCTTGGTAAACTCAAATCCGCGGTAGAGCTCCTGCTCCCATATGACTTGCTCCCCACCTGGGCTCAGATTGACAATCCGCAGAAAGGATGCGTCATTATTGTGCGTGTCCTTCACCAGCACCAGGCCTCCAAAGCGGTGCGTGTACGACCACCTTCTCCGGTCGGGGTACGCGACAAACAGCCGCGCGATTGCTGCTCCAACGACACTCTAAATGCAAGTAAGAACACAAAGGTTGCAATTTAATTCAACAAGCTTGAGGGTTTAGTGAATCGGCGCAAATTTATGCCACTGGTGTGCCTCAAAGTAAAAAGAGGTTGCAAAAAATGGAATTGAAACTCAGAAGCAACTGGGGTGCTAATACATTGCAAATTGACCGTATTTTGCACTTTTTGCGGCCGGAGCGCATTCAATATATGTCTGTGCGCTTACTTACGTGCTTGGGTTTTGGCTGGGCTTTTAAAATGGTGCTCCTGTCGTCGTGCGACAGCAGCGATGGGGCGGGCATTCTGCTTTAGTGGGCTGTTTGACAGAAAAGTAAATTACAAGCGACTATTTGTGGAATGCGGAAGGGAAATAAGATGAATCCTCTGTCGATTGGGAATTAATAAAATAGACAAAAAGCCGAGAATAATAAAGAAAAGGAAACCCAAGCTGTCTTTTTTCCCATTACATTTAATAACTAGGCGGAACCACTATTTCTTCCATTCTCTCTTCTTTCATTTATCTCTCCTTGTCCCCTCTTCGCTGCCTGACCATGCGCGCAAATCAACGTCTATTAACGCTGCCCCCATTCTTGATAGCATGGCACAAGCTGCAACTGGCGTGACCTCTTTGTGGATGATGCAGCCCACCCAGCGGAAGAAACAGAGCCCGTGGGCAGGAGGTGCCTTTGGGACAGAGATATTGCACCAAGCCTAAACATGCGCATCGTCTTCAGCTGCTTCGGCGATGGATTGGGGATTCCTGCCCGGTTCGCGCAAAAAAGGACAAAAGACGATTGGGACAAATATGCTCGGAATTTGGCCTGTCTATTGCCTCTCATCAAACGAGCAAGAGCCCAAACGGCGCAGAACCGGGGATGCATCTCAGAAGCCAATTCCTTTTTCCCCGCATATTTTCGATATGCCGGTGGTGTTAACGCCTTACTTATTCTCACAGGCTTGAATACATTCTCGACAAGCTGTCTGAGTGACCAGTGAGCGAAGTGAGCAGGCGGGCAGGCGATGATGATGATGATGATGATGATGATGATGATGATGATGATGATGATGATGGTGACGATGGCTTGCTGGCCTTTACATTTCGAATTCGAAACGCCAAGCTCAAATTGGACAAGCCGAGAATTGAGCTGCATATCACGTGCAGGCGTTTTCTGTGTCAGCCTTTCCTTTTCCCCACATATTTTTTCCATGTACCCAAATCAAGATCACCCCAATCACAGAATATTTGTCTTACTCAGCTCGCTTGATTCTAATTTTAGAACAAAAGAGGGCGATCACCATAAAGGAAATGATCATAAAGCGTAATAAAAAAGTGAAAAGCTTGCTCTGGCCGTATGAACATACGCACAAGCACAAGCGGCATTTGCGTCATCTGCGTCATCTGCGCCATGACAGCAATATTGTAAGGATATGGCTGATGGGCTGGTTAGACTGTGGATGCAATGTAGATGAAGTGCAGAGCAGAGCAGAGCGAGTTTAGAAAATAATAAATTAAATCCCCAACAAAAAAGAGGGTGTTGGAAATGGAAGCGAAAAGGGGATTATTAAATGGCACATTAATCCTGCGTTAAAACAAAACATACACACAGCCCTAGTGAGCGAATAATTAAAAACCCGAGTCGTTTATTAAGCAGCCAAGTTGAGAAAGGCAAACAAAAACATGAAAATAAAATAAAAAATTTAAACGCAGATAGAGCAATCAGCCAAACGGTTGGTTGTTTTAATAAACCGCGTCTATTGCTTAGAACAGGGCGGCGGCAGCAACCAGAGCGACGCCAGACAAGGCAGCCTTCAGGGTCGAAGCAGAGCTCGAGCTGCTCTTGCTCTTGCTGGACAAGCTGCTGCTCTTGTTGGATGAGCCGCTGCTCTCCTCGTCCTCGCTGCTGGCAGACTCGTCATCAAGCTCGGACTTGGCATCGGAAGCAGCCTTGGAGCTAGACTTGACGTCGGCCGAAGTCTCAGCGGCGGTGTTGGCGGCGGTAGAGCTGGTGGTGGCGGAAACAGCCGAGCCGCTACCACTGGTCACACCTGCGGGAACAAGGTGGTCGGTGACAACGGTGTTGGCCGGGTTGTAGATGATGTTGCACTTTGCCTGGCAGTCGATGGCGCCCTGGTAGTCGAGACCAATGCAACCCTTGTAGCACTCGTTGGTATCAGCGATCATCGAGGCGTTGGGGTTCGGGTTACCCATGCACGCGGCCTGGCAGCTGACATCTTCCTTGCTGTTGGGGCACTTGTTCTCGAGGCACTGCTCGTAGGCGCTCAGCGACGACGAGCTATTCTGGGCGACGGCGACGGCGGCCATGCCGAGAACGATGGTGGCAGCAAAGAACTTCATGGTTAATGTAGGTTTGGGGAGGGGTAGGTAGCGAAAACTGAGGTGGGAGTGGGAATTAAAGCAAAAGAAAAGAAACGGAAAAAGCTTGCGGGAAGAAAAGATACTTGGGAGCGACTGAGCAGCACAAAGTGGGAGGCAGAAAGAGCGTGTTTATAAATGAATCAGCAAAAACGGGCGCAAAGAAAACTTATGTTGAGAAAAATAAGGGGTACATCCCCTTTAAGGGCTGCTTGCCCGAGAGTGGCTAAGACAATCATCCCTCTGTGGTAGCAAGCGGGGAGAGCGAGCCAACAGTGACAGCAGCGACAGAAAGGCACATGAAATGAAAAAATAAATGACGGAGCACTGTTGCCTTTGTATTTTATTCTTTAAAATGCAGGCACTGAATCTGAATTGTTTGTTTGCGAAAATCCTCTCGATTATTGTCAAGACCGGTTTTTTCCGCCTTCTATTTTTACATCGTACGTTGCAGAATAGTGGGCAAAAAATGCGATGAGCCAAGGCGATTCGATTACTTGCGGACTGAGCCCATGCGACAGCGAATCAGCATGGTTTCTGTCACCTGGAATCCATTACCTTCCATTTCAAGCGACCTGTGCCCCTCCGCAGCCGGGAGCCAAAAAAGAGCGCTTATTCCCCATGCAGTCGTCAAGAGACGTATATGGCTCTGATTTTAATTGGCTTGAAAATAATTTGCATTCTATACATCTGTTGACTATACAAGCTCGCCTATTGTAGTTTTATTTTTCAGCTCAACTAGCACAAACAAAACATAATTAATTTAAACAAAGCACAATGCGTGTATATTGTCTTCGTAACGTGTTTGTTTTGCTTTTGTCTTTCCTTTTTCACAATGCTTTGAATAAAGCTGCACAACGAAGCTCCCAAGCAAAAGACAATGCCCAGTGCCAAAAAGCGACACCTCATTTTACAAGCTAAATCATTACCGCCGCTTAAAGTCACATTGTTTTGAGCGATGAAACTTGTTTAGATTAGTTCATCTGAGTTTGACTTTTTTGGGGAGTGGATTTTCAACTAACAGTCTTTTCACAACCATGTATTTTGCCTCACTGCTTTTGATCGCGCAAAGAGGGATTGCCCAGCTTTGTGCAGCTGCGAATGAAAAATGGCAAAGAAATGTTGACAATCATGTTTCTTTGGACCCACGACTTCAAGAATACACTTTGTGCTGCTATCAAAACTTTGGCAGTTGCTGCTGTACTATTTATTTGTGTTGCCATTTTTAGCCAGCAGCAAATACGCGCACATTAAACCTGAGCTATATTGTATGTTAAACTTCATGCGGATACTGATAATACATCCAAGGCAAATACAAAGAAATTAATATTTTACTTTTGTGTGCGTGTTGAAAATAGCACACAGATCACTCAATGACTAAAGCAAGAGTGAAAAACTAGTAGATTGACATGACATGACACAACATGACACATCCTAATGGAACACAATATCGCCACAACAAAAAACAATGTACTTTTAAGCATATAATTGAACCACCCAATAATGAAATAATCGTGAGAAACAAACAAAAAAGTAGAGCCTATTCTGATGTTTAATGGCTTGCACTTTAATATGCACTGCTGGTTGAAACTCGCACATCCGCTACTTCATAGTACTGAAGGAGTATTATCCATTAGGCCCAATGCTCGCCTCTGCTGATGATTCCACCTTTTCTCATTCAAGTCAAAAATAATCAAGAGAAAATTAAATCAAATTTTTTGGCAATATCCTGCATAAAAGGGGTGGCTTTATTACACTATAATTTAGGTCCAAATAAAAGAGAAGGACTATATATGTTGGCTGGTTGAGCCAACGACAATCAGTGCATTTATAAATAGTTATAAAGGCATACAATCACAACAATTATTGTTGTGATTCCTTCTTCTTCGTTGTCTTGGGTTTTAGTACTCAGTAAATAATATACCTTGAACCCAATTTTCTATCAGCTTAGAACATACATGAAGAGTCAAAATGGTGTTTTAAATACACCTGAGATGGAAATGGAATCCTAAAAAAATTATTGCAAAGTAGAATGATAATGATTGCTGATTTGATCATGACCCTACCCAATTCCTAGTAATGAATTTATGTGTCACACTGGGTTATGCCATTTGCCTTGCCTGCTTATGTGGTCTTCCTCAGCAGCCACTTACTATGCACTCCATTTTGGCTGGGTGTTTCCTGGCAAACCCACTAACAGGCTCTTTTGTAGGTTCAGGTACTCTTGTAATGAGATTTGGACTAGCTATAATATATATTAATAGAAATGAGTCTATGGAAAGAGCTGAAGAGCTCACTATTCAGAATTCGCCGTACGCGTAAAATATCATAAACATATTTTATGCGTCTGCGCTGTCACGTGACTCGGCCCCATTTCTGATGTCACAACTCTCCAGGCTCCCAGGTGCTGTCATCTTCATTATAGCCAACCCATTTGCCCAGGAACCCACCTTTATTATCAACATGGTGCACATCTAAAATTTGCTCAACTTCCCATTCTGCCCTCCCATCAACATCATCTGGTGGTGGGTGATGTAACTCATGTTTGAAATGTTGTGACCAGTGGTATTTCTCAATATGTTCTACAATGATCATCTGGCTGCACTGCCAATACACATGTTGTTAACGAGTGTATTAAATAAATGTTCTAAAATATATTCTATCAAAAATACAGGAAAAAGAAGTCAAAACTAGTGAATGTTGTTTTGCCCTTTTTATGCTTGTAAGTATTAGTGCTCACAAAGAAAAGGGCAACTGATGGGCATTGGCTACAAAGGAAATGTGTGCCCAATGTTGGAATTCCGTTCTTGGTGGAACTCCGTCTTGACGGAATTCCGTCTTGCATACTGTAAGATGGTTGCAAGACCAAAAGTTTCTAAAGTATCCTTCTCTTTTATTTACCTTTCTTATCTTCACTTGCTGTGTGATACAAGAAATTGCGGCTTGTCTTTGGCGATTGATTAATGAATCAATCGCCAGTTAATTCCCTACTTGGACATGCAGGAATTCATATGCACATATAAATACTAATGAATATGAACAGTGGAGGCTGTTCATCTCTGGGCTTTCTTTTAGTTCATTGAGTTCAAATATATACTTTTAACATAACACGCTGTCTCCTATATAAGAGACAGCTTTCCTCAGTCTCTTCACTTCCTTTCTTTAGCTTAGAACTTTTTCTTTTTCTTTCTTTTAATATAACTTGCAAAACTTCTCATTGTTCAGCTTTGCTCGTTTTTCACACCAGCACCAGGTTGGGTACCTTGAACACATTGGTGATGCTGACAGGGGTACATATGGACCTGCATAAGGTTTCAGCAATTTCCTCCTGGCTGCTGCTGACAAATTCAAAACAGATGCACCAATTGCTGGCCACCTTTGGCTACTATTACTAATTTGTCAAAAACTACACTGACATTACTGCGCCACTCAACAGGCTGCTTGTCAAGAATACCAAATACATATGGACATCTGCTTGCAAGGCTGTTATCATTTAACTGAAACGTTGACTGTGTGCAGGCCCAATCCTGAAGCTGTTCTGCAATGACTTGCAGACATACTTGATCACTAATGCAATATATTTTGGTGTTGGTACAGTGCTTGGGCAGATGCACTCAGATAGCTGACACCCTGCCAACTGCCTCACCAAGCAATTGAACAATGCACAGTGCAAATATGAGATGCAGAACAAGAAGTAATTTTATTATTGTCTAGAGCCTGGAGTAATGGCACCACTACTTGGTAGGTCAGTATGTCATTGTCAAGACTGACTGCTACCCACCCAAGTACATTATAATGCAATGTGGATTGTCACCCACACAGCTGTGCTGGCTCATTGTCATCAATAAACATGCTCTTGATATTGTTTACAAGCCTGGCAAGAACAACCAGCTGGCCCATGGGCTGTCATGCCACTCACACCTTGAGATATTAACAGTTGTGGTGCTCTCAGGCAATGAAAAGATGCATAAGTAGATTTGGTAAGGATGCATAGAGGATTACAAATTCAAGAAGGTCTATCATGCTTTGCAACACCCAAAAAGGCTGATCAATAAAGGACTGGCAACCAAAACCAAGTGCTGAGGAAGTCAACAGCTTGCTTTATTACATCTGATACATGACCATGACATACCAACAGAAGAACATTTAACAGTGAAACCAATAATTGCATGCTTGCATACCTTCTACTGCCCATGCATGAGCATGACTGTCAATAGGAATGGTCTACTGCAGCCATACACTGTCCTACCTTCCCATTCCACATAATATTGATGGACATAGTGCTGTCTGCTAAAGATACCATGCAGTCATGATGCAATTCTCATTATTGTGTGTGAACTGTCCAATTTCTTGTATTTAATCCTGCTGAAGGAGAAACATCAATCTGCACCTGTGATTACTCGACTTTACCCAGAGACTGTGTTCTGACGCCAATGCATGTTGTACATGGTCATGAAGCAGTCACGCCCAATGTTCTACTCAACCCACAGACCAACTTGGCTCTGTCCGATTTCATGAACCGTCACCAGCAAGTCATCTGTCAAGCACATGACACACTGGCAGCTACCCAGGATGCAATGACAACCCAAGTAAACTGCAACTGTTGTGACATCCTGTTCAAGGCTGGAGAGCTTGTCATGATCAGTACCAGCATGATCAACTCCGACTATGAATGCAACCACCCATCTGCATGTGAAAAACAAGCAAAGTACAGTGAAGCAGAGCTATGCAAGTTATATTAAAAGAAAGAAAAATATAAAGTTCTAAGCTAAAGAAAGAAAGCAAAGAGACTGAGGAAAGCTGTCTATTATACAGGAGACAGTGAGTGAAGACAAGAAACGTAAATAAATGATAAGAACACTTTAGAGTATTCTAGAATGTCGATCATCTGACAGCAGGTAAGACATAATTCCAACACTACTAAACTGAGTGCCCACTGGCTTGGGTCATACAAGATCCTAGAGACACTTTCATCTGTCACATACCATATTGAACTGCCTCCCAATGTCTGTGCATACAATGTTTTCTACATATCGTCACTCAAGGCATACACTTCAAGACCAACTGAGTTGCTGCACCCAAAACCAAATCACAATACTTCAGACCACTTTGAAGTCGACAAAATTTTGGATCAGCATGTGAAAAACGAGCAAAGCTGAGCAAAGAGAAGGTTTGCAAGTTATATTTAAAAGGAAGAAAAAGATAAAGTTCTAAGCTAAAGAAAGAAAGTGAAGAGACTGAGGAAAGCTGTCTCTTATATAGGAGACAGCGAGTGAAGATAAGAAAGGTAAATAAAAGAGAAGGATACTTGCTGAGATAGTGCAGCATGAGGAAGTTGCAGAGTAGACTTGTAGTACTTGTTGGCATCAGTCACAGCACCAGTGCGTGTATTGTTGATAGTGCCCTCATTGTCACAGAAGATGGTGGCAGGGTCAACATGTACATGGATGTCACACAGCAGGTCTTGTAGCCACATGAGCTCACGGACAGCAGAGGTCAGGGCAATGGTCTCAGCTTCAGCTGTGGATTGAGGTGGCAAGCCAAGAGCACGTTTCTTTGACTTCCAAGCAACTGCTCCTCCTGCCAGAGTGAATACATAGCCAATTACCATGGCTCCCACAGTACGCAGTCCAAATGAAGCATCACTGTACCCAACTGGGTTGAGGTGTTCAGACCGACGATAGTGAATGGCCATGTTGCAGGTGGTCTTCAGATACTTGAGTACTCGCTTGGCAGCACCCATGTGTTTCATCAGTGGCTCTTGGTTGAATGATGCAAGCACAGAGGTGACCAGAGCAATGTCAGGCCGAGTGACCATGGCCAGGTACTGCAGGGTGCCAACAATTGAGCGGTATTCAGTGGCATTGCACTTGGCAAGGTGTGGGGCAGTCTCTCCAAGCTTGGCAGAAGCAGCAATGGGCAGATCAACATCATTGGCTTCCTCAAGGCCATACTTGCTGACCAGGTTCTGGATGGCAGTAACCTGGTTGATCTTGATGCCATCAGAGATGTGATGCACATTGATGCTTAGGATTGTGCTGCACAGACTCAGATCCTTCATTGAGAACTCAGCAGACAGGCCAGTTTTGACCTTGGCCAGGATGTTGTCATCAGATGCAGCCAGCAGCAAGTCGTCAACATAGGTTGTCAAAATGCATGTTGCAGAGCCACTTTTAAGCCAGTAGACACCTGGGTCAGCATTGCTGCACTGGAATCCAAGGCTGCCACAAAGAAAAGTATTCAGGCGACGATTCAAAGTGCATGGTGCCTGCTTCAAACCATATAGGGAGTGGCGTAGCTTGAGAACACTCTTGGTCCAGTCACCAGTCATGCCATCAGGAATCTCGACATATATGTCTTCTTCCAGGTCACCATGCAAGAAGGCAGTCTTGACGTCCATGGAGTGTAGCAGCCAGTCATGGTGGGCTGCAAGTGCTATGACTATACGAATAGACTTGTAGGTCACCACAGGTGCAAACACATCATTGTAATCAATCCCAGGGCGCTGCTCAAAGCCTCTGACTACCAGGCGGCCCTTGTACAATGGTGGCTTGTCATCTGAGCCTTGTTTGACAACAAATACCCAGCGTGTGCTCAGAGGGTGGATTGAGGATGAGCGTGGGACAAGCTCAAACACCTCATTCTCAGCAATAGATGCCAACTCGCTTTTGATTGCAGCCTTCCACAAGGGTGCCTCCTCTGAGCGCATGGCCTGGATGTAGGATGTGGGGCCTGATACAGCCACACCACAGAACAGGGCACCATTGCTCTGTACCAGAGCATCTTGGTCGTCATCATAGCTGTTGCTGTTATAGTCATAGTCGACATCATGGTTGGGCATGCTGGTGCTGTCGGCCTGCACTCTGTCATCCACTCGCCACCAGTCTGTTGTAGGCTGGCTGTTTCTAGTGGTGAGAGTGCCTTGCTCATGAGCAGCAATGTCAGTGATTCGTGCTGAGGCTGCTGAGGCTGCTGAGCGACGGCTGAGCATGGGTGTTACTGGGTCAGTAGCTCTGGCAGCAGTAGACAATAGCCTCAAGGGAGATGGGTTGGTTGGCTGGTGTCTGTGGATTTTGACACTGGTGCTGGTAGTATCTTGAGCACTGCGGCTTGACAGAGATGATGGATGCCCAGAAAAGGGCTCTCTGCCTAGTGGCTCAGTGGTTGATGTACTGTTTCTGCTGTTGCTGTTCCTGTTGCTGGTACTTGTGGCTGTGGCTGAAGAATGGCGAACTGGAGTGTGCTGGGGTGTCGAGCTAGGACTGTGCTCCTCATGGGCAGTGACAAATGAGGCATCAGTAAACTCAGACTCACTGTTGCTGTTGTTGCTGCCACGTAGGATAGACTGGATTATTCTGCTGTTTCTCTGGTGCCTCTCCTGAACATGCCTCCACTTGTCCTCCTCTTGCAGCTGTGCCAGATGCAGGTCGTCATCCTCATCAAACAGATCTGCTATGTGTATGGGGCCATGCTGTGTGGGCATGTCAGTCATGTCTGACTTATGGAAGTAGAATGGTACAGAGGGTGCACTTTCATTGTAGAATGGAAATTCTGCATCCACAAACTTGGCTCTTGAGGTGTGTAGAACACGGCCAGTGTCTATGCGATACAGCAGTGCCTTGCCATCCTTGGTTCCCAGGTACACACACTTCTGGGAATGCTCGCCAAACTTAGAACGCAGCTCAGGAGGGTACTCACTCCAGACCAGACAGCCAAATGGATGGATGTTGGCAATGTTGCTGGCACTGTCCAGCTTCTCAAAAGGTGTGCTCATGCCAAGAGCACGCTTGGGCAGACAGTTGAGCACCCAGTTAGCATGCACAATGGCAAAAGCCCATAGACAAAGAGGGACGCCAGACTGCAGCAGCATGGCATTGGCCATCTCTACCAGGGTGCGATTGTATTGTTCAGCTACACCATTCTGCTGGGGTGTGTGGGGGGAGCTGGTAACCTGGCAGATGCCATTGGCCTCACAGAATGCCTTCATATCTCCGTTGATGTATTCACCACCATTGTCAGAATGCAATGTCTTGACCTTGGCATCCAGCTGGCGCTCCATCTTGGCCACATACAGCTTGAATCTGTCAGTGACTTCTGATTTGCGCCCCATGAGATACACAAGCACACTGCAGGAGTAGTCATCTATGAAGGTGACAAAGTACTTGCTGCGCTCAGCAGATGGATGAGTCACAACACCAACATCAGAGTAAACCACTTCAAGAGGTGCCTTGGCTCGTGGCAGGTGGCCATTATGTGGCTTCTCAGCTGGCTTGGCAACAGAGCACACTTCACAGTGCTTGTCTACAGATCCCACCAGTTCCAGGCCAAGAGTATCGGCTGCATGCTTGATGTAGGGTGCAGATGCATGCCCAAACCGCACATGAGCATCCAGGGCAGAGATAGACTTTCTTGACAGCTTGCTTGTTGGCAGCACAGTGGCAGAAGATGGGATGCTTGCAGCTGAGACCAGCTTTGGGGCTCTGGCCAGTCGATGCTTGTCATAGCAGGTGTCAGGAACGATTTAGTAAAGACCATCTTCAAAGTCTGCTGCCATGATTGCTTCACCATCCTTGTACACAAATGCACGATTTTCGGAAAAGAGCACATCCAGCCCATGCTGTGAAATGTTGCTGACTGACAGCATGTTCATCACTGACTTGGGTACATGGCGAACATTGTGTATTACAAAGTTGCTGTCACTGTCACCAACACTGACTTGGCCAATACCACAGATCTTGGTAACTGCACCAGACATGCCCATGATATCTCCTGAGCAGGGTGAGTAGCTGACAAAATCCTCTCTGTGTGGTGTTGTGTTGGCCATAGCACCAGAGTCCAGCATCCAGGCAGATGGGTTGCTGAGCAAAGGCTGAGCAGATATGCTTGAGCCAGCAACCAGGTGAGAAAGTCCACCTATGAAAACAGACCTGGAAGGGCCCTTGCTGCCTGATGCTGAGTCAGTAGTATCATGTCCAACTGAGGGGCAGTGCTTGGCAATGTGACCAGGCTTGTCACAGAGCTGACAGAGCAGTGAGGAAGAAGCTGAGATGGTGTAACCACTGGCCTTAGTGTGAGTAGATGCAGCAGCTTGGCGCAGTGTAAAAGCATCCTTGATAGCTGCAAGAATATCAGCAGTCTTGAGCTTGGTAGGTGAGACATTGGAGAATTTGTCCCTGACAGAACTGTACTCCTCAGAGAGGCCAGCAAGGCGCACAAGTGGACTAATGGTTTTGAGATCAAGGTCCAGGTGGGGGAACAGGTTCCATTTGCTCTCTGACTCAACCCAGTACTCCACAGGGTTGTCACCAGATGCCATGGCAGTGTTCAGAAGCTCACGCAGCTCACTGATAAGAACATTTGTAGTCCTGATGTCAGATGTGGTGTTAAGTGTGGCCCACATCTCAAAGGCTGTGCTTTCAGTAAAGCGGGCAGCCAGAGAGTCAGAAATTGCATCCATGGTAATGCTTGCAGCCCTCCCATTCTTGATGACATTAGCAGGAGTGAAGATTTTGGGCACAGATTTCCTTAGTAGGCAATGCCCATCAGTTGCCCTTGAGTACAAAGACTCACAGCCATAAAAAGGGCAAAACACCAACATTTATTAGTTCTCATTCTTCTCTTTTCTTAGTTTTTAGAATACAGTTTTAAGTACATGTATCGAAATCATCTGTTAACACTGGTGGATTTCAAAGTTTTTTATTAGTGTCAAATTCCCCCTAGTCACCCAGTTACCCTTGTTTTATTGTTCACTTATAATTTTCCCGATCATTTTTTCACAGCTTTTGATTGCTATCATGCTACACTGGCCCATTTTGGCCCTGACTTTAGTGTGTCTGATTCTGACTCAGACATGGCACCTCACACCACTTTCCCATTGCCATTTTTTGATGCAATGAACAACCCAATGGCTGCCCAGCAGGAGGTTGTTTGTACGACAACTTTAACCCCTGCAAATCGACAGGTATCCACAGCTACACTGCACCCAACATCTATTGCCCTGTTTACCTGTCCAGCCCCATTTGTGTAAGAAACGAGCAATGCTTCTCTTTGCTCAGCTTTGCAAGTTATATTTAAAGAAAGAAAAAGATATAGTTCTAAGCTAAAGAAAGAAAGTGAAGAGACTGAGCAAAGCCATCTCTTATATAGGAGACAGCGAGTGAAGATAAGAAAGGTAAATAAAAGAGGAGGATAATTTAGAAACTTCTGGTCTTGCAATCATCTTACAGTATGCAAAACGGAATTCCACCAAGAACAGAATTCCAACAGGCACCTGTTTTAAATGCCACTAACCTGGCCACATCTCGCATTTTTGCCCATAAGGTTGTGCTCCTCAGCAGCAGCGTTTTCCACCCAGCCATGGGTACCAGGTAAATAATTTTGAAATGTTTGTGCTTCCTGCAGCCCAATTCTCTAGTTACCTTGCCGGCTAGACTCCTGATTTCCCTGCTGCTCAGACCATGTACTATGTGCAAATGTCATTAATGCACCTGCACGGTCATCAACAGCCACAGCAACAACCCCCTGCTCCTTACAATTTTCAGGGTTTTTACACCAGCTAGTAGACTGCCAGGTTGCTTCTACTGGCAAAAATAGTATATCCTCTTTCCTCCTTCCCTATTTTTATCCTGCCAATAAATTAGATCCTATTTTTCACAGACCTTCTCATGTTTATATTTAGTCTTTATTGGGTGGATTTTCCCCCACCTTTTTATTTGTAATTGATGTTGCTGGTATGCACTGTATTGCATTATTTGATAGCGGTTGTACTGGCATGGTGCTGAGTGAGCAGTTTGCCGACTCACTGTCGCACACTAAATTTTCTCCCCCAATTTCCCCAGTTACTGTGCCACTCACTGATAAACACAAAATATTCATCACTCATGTTGTGTCCCAATTGCACATTGATTTCGGCCCCACAGCCGATTTATTTAATTATATTGTCGCCCCAATTAACTATGCATGCATTGTCAGTGTACCATGGGTGACCCACAACAATGCACATGTCGACTGGGACCAGTGCATTATTCAGATGCACTATAGTCCCATTCCTGAGTATGTACCAGTGCCACTGCAGGGGGAGGGGGTGTTGGAATTCTGTTCTTGGTGGAACTCCACCTTGCATACTGTAAGATGATTGAAAGACCAGAAGTTTCTAAAGTATCCTCCTCTTTTATTTACCTTTCTTATCTTCACTCGCTGTCTCCTATATAAGAGACGGCTTTGCTCAGTCTCTTCACTTTTTTCTTTAGCTTAGAACTATATCTTTTTCTTTCTTTAAATATAACTTGCAAAGCTGAGCAAAGAGAAGCTTTGCTCATATTTCACAAGGGGATGGGGCCTGAGGTCACTGCACTTGCCTACTTTAACATTAGCCTGCAGGACGACCTCTGGGCCATCACTGAGATGCTACATGCCATACAGCAGGCAGTGGAAATTAACAACATTGGAACAGCAGCAGACAGCAGCAATAAAAATACAGCAACAGCACACCTGAAAGCCACATAGCTTAGCATAATTCACAAAGACTGACTTTGTGACAAACTACTAGAGGACCTGCCACCACGTTGCCCACAGGATCCAACACTCGAGCTGAATCAGGATGCCAAGCTGCAGAACTGTGCTGTGTACAGGATGTTGGTGCCTGAACTCAAGGGCCTACATGAAATTCTTGGCAACCTGCTTGAGCGCGGCCAGATTTATGAGTGTGACATAGCCTTTGCATCGCCTGCATTTGTCATTAAAAAGAAACTCAGAGGCTACAGACTACTTGCCAACATGTGGCAGATGAATGCAGCAATTGAGGATTATTCATGGCTGCTGCCTAATATCAGTGCTCTACTGGATTGCTGCAATGGATGCAAATTTTTTTGGTTTTCAACATGGTCAGTGGATACCAGCAGATGCATGTACATCCAGAGTCAGAGCTGCTGACAGCATTCTGATGTCCATTAGGCGTTTTTGCATGGCAGATGCTGCCACAGGGATGCAAGGTTTTGCCGTTGGCTTTATGCAGACTTATGAACTCAGTGTTCAAGGATATGCCATTTGTCTGCATGTACCTGGACGATCTGCTTGTGTGCTCACAGACTGAGGAGGAACATGAGCGACATCTGCAGCAGGTGTTTGAGGCACTGCACATGAACAGTGTATATGCAAGTCGCTCAAAAACAAAGCTGTTCCAGCATCAGGTCGAGTATCTCTGTTAACTAGTGTATTTTATAAGTGATAAGTTTATATTTTTAAAAGCCAGGAAAAGAGAAGCAAGAGAACTAATAAATGTAGTTGTTGTTTTGCCCTTTTTATGGCTGTGAGTCTTTGTACTCACATAGAAAAGGGCAACTGATGGGCATTGCCTATTAAGGAAATCTGTGCCCAACAATCTCAAACATGTAGTTGATGCCGACAGTGTACACATGTATCTACACAGGGTTTCAGCAATTGCCTCATGGCTATTGCCAACAAATCCAAAACAAGTACACCAACTGTTAAGCACCTTTGAATACTATTGCCGATTTGTCAAGAATTATGCTGACATTACTGTGCTGCTCAACAAGCTGCTTGTCAAGGACACTGAATAAACATGGACACCTGTCTGTGAGGCTGCTGCCACTGAGCTGAAACGTCAACTGTGTGCAGCCCCAATCTTGAAGCCATTCTGCAAGGGCCTGCAGATATATTTGGTCACTGATGCAAACGATTTTAATGTTGGTGCAGTGCTTGAGCAGATGCACCCAGATGGCCATCACTCCATCGAGTACCATTCCAAGCAATTAAATGATGCACAATGCAAGTATGAGGTGCAAAACAAGGAATTGTTTTCTATCATCCAGAGCCTAGAGCAATAGCACCACTACTTGGCAGGGCGACATGTCATCATCAAGACTGATCACCACCCACTCAAGTACATTAAAATGCCGAGTCGTTTGTCGCCCACACAGTTGCACTGGCTTGATGCCATCAATGAACATGATCTAGTCATTGTTTACAAGCCTGGCAAGGACAACCAGCTGGCTGACGGACTTTCGTGCCACCCACACCTTGAGATATCAGCAGTTGCAGTGCTCTCAGGCGATGAAGAGCTGTATGAGCAGAGTCGACAGGGATACATGGAGGATGGCACATTCAAGAAGGTCTACTGCACTTTTTTGCACCCAAATGACCCGATTGATAAAGGACTGGCAACAAAAATTAAGTGCTATGAGGATGTCGACGGCCTGCTTTACTACATTGCTGATACACGACCATGACTCTGCATTCCACACACTGATGGGCTGCAGTCAGAGATCGTCAAGAGAAACCATGACATACTACAGCCGGACATTTAGCAGTGAAGCCAACACTTGTACGTTTGCACGATTTCTACTGGCCATGCATGAACAGGACTGTTGAGTATTACATTGGCTCCTGTGACCACTGCCAGCACATCAAGGGCCACACTGTCAATAGGAATGGTGTACTACAGCCACATGCTGTCCCACCTTTCCCCTTCCACACAATATCGATGGACTTGGTAACGTCTCTGCCAAAGACACCATGCGGCCATGATGCAATTCTTGTTATTGTGTGCAAACTATCCAAGTTCTCATATTTAATTCCGCTGAAGGATAAGCAGACGTCTGTGCCTGTGATTGCTCGACTTTACCTGGAGACAGTGTTCTGACACCATGGCATGCCTTGTGTCATTGTCTCTGACCACAACCCACATTTTACATCTGATTTCTGGAAGGAGTTGATGAAATTGTGTGGTGTCAAGACAAATATGACGACAGCAAGACACGCAGAAGGAGATAGGGAGACGGAGAGGAGAAATTGGACAGTTGAACAAGTTTTGCATGTATTCACTGACTACAACCAAATGAACTGGGACAACATGCTGCCATTTGCCAAGTATGCAATCAACACTTCCAAGCAAGCTGTCACTGAGCTTACACCAATGCATGTTGTACATGGCCATGAACCAGTCACACCCAATGTCCTACTCAACCCACAGACCAATCAGGCCAACTTGACCCTGTCTGATTTCATGAACCATCACCAGCAAGTCATCCGTCAAGAATGTGACACACTGGCAGCTGCTCAGGATGCAATGGCAGCCCAAGTAAACCATAACCGCCACAGCATCCAGTTCAAGGCTGGAGATCTCATCATGAGCAGTGCCAGCATGATCAACTCTGACTATGAACACAACTGCACATCTGCTAAACTGAGCGACTGCTGGCTTGGCCCATACAAGGTCCTAGAGGCACTTTCATCTGTCACATACTGCATTAAGCTGCCTCCCAATGTCCGTGCACACAACGTTTTCCACATATCATCACTCAAGGCATACATTTCAAGACCAACCAAACCACTACACCCAGGACCAGTTGACAATACTTCAGACTACTTTGAAGTCAATGACATTTTGGAGCATCATGATCATCAAGGCTGCAGGCAATATCTCATCCAGCGGACTGGTTACTCAGAAGCTGAGTCAGATTGGATCAACGAATACAATGTCGATGATGACTTAGACGTTACTTAGACCAGTTGGTAACGTCTTAGGATAGAGGAGTGTTGGGCACAGATTTCCCTAATAAGAAATGCCCATCAGTTGCCCTTGAGTACAAAGACTCACAGCCATAAAAAGGGCAAAACAACAACATTTATTAGTTTATGCTCTTCTCTTTTCCTAGTTTTTAGAATACAGTTTTAAGTACATGTATTGAAATCACCCGTTAACACTATATGTTTTGCACAACATATCTATTTTCTCTCACAGAAGTTGGAAAACAGGATTATGAAAACAAGAAAATATGGTGTTTTGGGTTTTTGTAAAGGTATGGCAGTTAAAGGGTCATTAGCTTGGGTGGGTTAATAAATAAAAAATAGAAAGTGTAGCTTTAGTACTAATACACTTGCAAATATGCTTTATTACTAAGCTTACTCTCAAATTAATTTTTATATACAACAAAAAATTCCGCAACGGGGAATTGAACCCCGGCCACGACGGTGAGAGCGTCGGATCCTAGCCACTAGACCATTGCGGATTAACTTTTAAAGTGCTAAACTAAAAGCTACTTCTTGTGTATGGTACATTAACATTATATACAAAAAAAGCTATGAACAGTAGAAGACTAATATCATTGCAAATCTAACCCTTACTAAACCTCCTAAATCCTGAGGCCCACCAAACACATGTGTCGCCACTGTTATCAAGACATATTAACCAACCAACATGCATGATGATACCAGCACATACTATTAATAGGTGAATTGAATAGCTAGAATATATTTCTCTCCTGTCCAAAACAAAGAAAAGAGAAGAGTAGAGAAATACATTTTGTTGTGTTATTGATATAGGGTAAATTGATTCTAGTTATTCAATTCACCTGTTAACATGGGGTGCACTTGGTCATTCTCCACACATTGTGGGAGAAGCTGTTACGTTAAAAAAATATATATATAGAGCAAAAATGAACTAAAAGAAAGCTAAGGGATGAACAGTCTCCACTGTTCATATTCATTAGTATTTATGTGTGCGTATGAATTCCCACATATCCAAGTAGGGAATTAACTAGCAATTGGTTCATTAATCAATCGCCGGAGACAAGCCGCAATTTCTTGTATCATAGAAGCACTGGTATGAGTGTCACTTTCTACTTGGGAATCAACTTTAAGCCTGCTCTGGGCAAGCTGGAGGACAATGTAGGCGAGGTC
>NW_026251533.1:0-36182 GCF_025024165.1 Kickxella alabastrina | reverse complement strand
AGGTCTTGGACCTGTATATGAAGGGTTTGGTTTTGATGTGCAAGGTCGAGTCCCATTTGCGCTGCTGACTGTAGACTTTGTGTTGTTTGTCGCAGATATGCGCGGAGAACTTCAATGTCTGTGATGGAATCAATAGCTATGTTGAAAAATGTGTTTTTTTGTGAATATAGTATAATATAGTGTGGTGTGGCGTGACATGTTATTTTTTGATTTGTTTAGTGAATTTATATATTTGCTTATTGAGAGGTATAGTGCTACTTTACGTCGAATGACAAGACGAAAAACGATCTTTTTTATAGTTTAAAGTTTTACTTACTTGAAGTAGAGTGCTCGGCATTCATATTTTATTTTTTTGTATTTTTTGTATTGCAATGACGGCGATTATAATGATGACGGTGAGAATAATAAATAAATAAAATTAGGCAAGAGGAAAAAGAAAAAGAATAAAGTACAGAAAAGAGATTTATTATATCAATTAACAAAATAATTTTGAAGAAAGAAGAAATAAAGTAAGAAAGAAAGAAAGCAAGCAAGCAAGTGGTTTGCTCAAGACAAATAACAATGCAATTGTTTTTTCATTACGTCTATTGTTGGGTGGGTAGATTTGGTTGGGCCGTTTTTTTGTTAATAACAAACAGGAATACAAGCACGTGCTTGTTTTGTTTTGTTTTGTTTTGCCTTTTGATCAAAGAGTTGCTTGGAATCACACGGGATCAAATCAGACACTAATATTTTAAACTTGCTGGTCTGTGTACCTGTTCCCCCCCCTCCCCCGGTTTTTTCCCGGTCTTTTTTGTTATTTGTTTGCTGGTGTTTGCTTGTTTGTAAAATAAAAATGTAAAATAAAGCCGAGTTGCAACCGGAGGCCATCAAGCCTTCTTTTTTCCGATGTATCACGCTAATGCTGATGTAGATCTCACTTTTTCTTCTTTTGTTGTTGTTTGGGCGAATGATCAAAAAAGAAAAGGGAAAAAAAGCGTCTGGGCGCAGCTTGATTTTTTCTTTCATAAATGTATGAGCGGCATTATCTTCCCCCCTATTCCTTATTGCTTATGCCAAGCCAAAGCGTGGAAAAGTCGTTTTTCCAAACAAAAAAATTCAATCATATCGCATGGTAAAATAAAAAAATTGCTCAAACCCGTCCATACAAACGTGTGCGGATTCTTTTTGTTTTATGCATTCTATTTTCTTTTGTGGATTATTAATGATATGCGGTCCAAAGATTTCTTTTGAATAGAATACAAATATTCACAACAAAATAGTAATTCTGAAGAGGGGAGGCAATTCTTCTTTTTCTTCTTGGAAACAGTCTCGTTTGGATCTTGGCATTGTTCTATCAAATCTGTTTATAACGAGGCCACGAAAAAAAAGCACCATAAAAAATACCTTTTAGGAAAACAATATATTCTGGAACGCATTATTTTTATTCTTTTTGGCACACCCCTTTTTACACTCTTTACTCACTCCTCCCCCTCCCTTTTTACGCATATTTTTAATATTTTTTACTCTTAGATATATTTTAAGCAGGGGTTTGCCTCCTTGAGTCTAATTATAACAATAATGTCGTCGTCACCCAAAGCAGAGGCAGACAACATTAGTACCCAGCACCCTGTAAAAGCATCATCATTATCATCGTCATCATCATCATCATTAGCAGCAGCAGAAACATCAGAAATAAATGAGCCAGTCAGTCGCATACCTTCGGGAATCAATTTCCCAGGAGCCTTCACCACACAACCCCCACCACATAGACGAGAAGACACTGGAGAATTAGAAAGCGCCACAGCAACATACAATCGGTTTTCACTTGTGTCACGCGGAATGAAAAGCAAAGTGGCAGAGGCTGTAGGCGGCAGCCTGGCCAACGTCGTAGGCGGAGTGTACAATTTGGTCAGCTATGTCAACCCACTAAGCAGCGGAAGCAGCACCGGTGGTGCTGTTCCCAGGGCGGTGACGCCGGCAGAGTCAGAAGACTGCAGGAGCAACTGCAGGAGCAACAGCACACGATCGAATCTGCTGCCAATCAATGATATCGGCGAAGGCAAGGGCCCAACTATGCTGGGGTCGGCAGGCACCTCTGTGGCGGCGGATTTGGACGAGCACAGCTTGGCAGACGCCAATGCCGATAATCCGGAGAACAATCGGCCGCCGACGCCCACCAAGGGCAACGGCATCGCCCGCATGCTGCGGTTTCAATCACCAGCAACAGACTCGATGACGCCGCCCAAAGAAGACAGCCCGCAGCAGCAGCTGAAGCAAAGCGACCCTGTTTTGCTCAACGTCCAGCAGCGCACCGGGCATCAATTCAAGCCAGGCGCTGAGGAGCGGCGGCGGTACATGAAGCGCATGGGCAAGGCGCCGCAGCTGAGTCCTCAGACGACGACGACGCTGGCGACGAGCCGGATGCTGACGACACGTACTCACGCGTGGCGGACTCGCAGCGCCAGTCCTCCAAGGCGCACGGTATTGATGCGTGGCGGTTCATTACGCCGCGCACAAAACGCGTCAAGCGACGCGCGCTCTGGCGACTGTTCCTGGCGCAGGAAATTGCGCCGACAGTCTACGATGAAGTGCCGTGGGCAGCAGCCCGGCGCTGTCGCCGGTTGCCGACACAGAGAGCCTGCGCAGGCGCATGCTCAGCGCCCAGCAGCAGCAGCAGGGCGCATTGCGACCGACGCAGAGCTCCGCCGGGATGAGGGCTGCGACGGCGTCGGCGGCTCCATCGATTGCGCCCAGTGTTGAGTCGCAGGGGGCGGGCGCGCGCAGCGGGCGCAGTGCCGTGTGGGCGATGGAGTTCAGCGTGTGCGGCCGCTACTTGGCGGCTGGCGGCCAGGACGGCGTTGTGCGCGTCTGGCGGCTGCTGGCGTTTGCGCGCGACCAGGCCAAGCGCGATGCGCAGCAGCAGCAGCCTCCCGCCATGCTGCGAATGCGCACGGCCGGCTGCCACTGAGCACCGGCTCGGTCGACGGCGGCGCCGCTGGCGAGTCGCTCCTGGCGTTTGCCAACTCGCGCCGGTCGGCCGCGCCAAGCACCTGCGGTCGTTCTCGGTTGGCGGCCAGGTGCTGTCGCCGTGCCAGCCGTGCCAGCCGCCGGCGGCGGCAGAGGCGGCGGCGGGGCAGCACCGGAGAACCGCGATTTGCATCCGATGCACGCGTACGAGCTGCTGGAGGCAGTGCCGTTCCGGTCATACGCCGGGCACAGCGCCGACGTTCTGTCGCTGTCGTGGTCCAAGAACGGGTTTCTGCTCTCGGCGTCGGCGATCGCACCGTGCGGCTATGGCACCCGCACCGGCCAGAGTGCCTGTGCACATTCCGGCACCGCGACATCGTGACGTCCGTGGCCTTCAGCCCGCACGACGACCGGCTGTTTGTGTCGGGGTCGCTGGACTGCCGGCTGCGCCTATGGGACATTCCGGCGCGCGGCGTGCGCCACTGGACTGGGCTGCCAGACGGCCAGATGGTCACTGCCGTGGCGTTTGTCGGCGCGCAGGGCGACCGTGTCGTGGCCGGCACATACCGCGGATGTGCGTGTTCTACGCCACCGACGGACTGACGGTGCTCGGCCGCATGCACGCGCGGTCATCGCGCGGCCGCAATGCGCAGGGCAGCAAGATCACGGGCTTCGCTACAGCCTCCGCCGCTGACTCCGCCGCCGCCGACCGGCTGCTGGTGTCCAGCAACGACTCGCGGCTGCGCATGTTTCTGCCCGGCGAGCGTCGCTGGAGCGCAAGTACAAGGGCTTGGCCAATGCCAGCAGCCAGGCATTTGCGCGGCTGTCGTCGGACGCCCGCTATATTGTGTCGGGCTCAGAGGACCATAACGTGTACGTGTGGGCGGCGGCCCAAGACAACGCCGCCACGGTTGCCACGCACCCGGCGCTCGACCACATTCGCCGCGCAGGCGGCCCGCTTTTGCGTGCTGCCACAGCCGATGGCGACAAGTCGCTGCTGGGCGGCATCTTCCGTCGCCGCAGCCGCCGCGCCTCCAGCATATCGCAGCGAGCAGTCGCCGCCGCCGCGCCGCTGCCAGCGCCAGTGCCAGTGCCAGTGCCGCCGCCCAGTCTCAGCAGCAGGACGAAGACTCTAACCGAAGGAGTGGGAGAGCCTGGATGGGCGTGTTGAAGACAAGTCTATCTACGAGTACTTTGCGGCGCACGACAGCCCCGTGTCGCAGGCGTTGTTTGCCCCATTGGCCACGCTGCAGTACCTGGCGGACCACGAGGATCCGATCCTGTCGCGCCCCAAGCTGCGCCGCACAGCCGAGTCCGGCGACGTCGAAAACCTGTGCGCGCCTGGCTCGGACGGCTCCTTCCTCAGCAACCCCAACGCTGCTGCTGCTGTGGGCGGCAGTGGCAGTCGGACGGTCGAGGACATGACTGCGATTATTGTGTCGGCGGACACCAGCGGCAACATTCGCGTGTTTCGCAAGGACATAAACGTGCGCGCTACTGAGGCATCCCAGGCGCACCGGAAACATCTGCAGTAGAGGACGTTGCCATTGCTTCGGCCACCGAAGATGCTGATGACTCTGGCGCTAGCACGCTAGAAACCTCAATGGAGCGGCGCCCGCAGTCATCGGCGTCACACTCGGCGATGGCAGTACTGCTGGCGGGGTGCCGCGCGCCTTGGATCGCAACTCCTCGCCGTCGTTCTGGAATAGACTGAGCCGCAAGGTCACTCAGAGACGCTTGAGCTCATTGAGCGGCCGGAATCATTCGTTTTCAATGCTGTCGGTTCCATCGGCGCCTGTACCAGCGCTGCCAGGGTTGCGTGCGGGTGATGCGGATTGTCAGTATTGCGGCCACCATAAGCTGATTGAGTTTGCTGTCACTGCTTCGCACCAGTCCGACGCCAGAATTGATCCGCTGCTTGTGTGCGAAAGCTGTAAGCGCGTGAAGAACATGCCAGATCCGATAAATATGAATTGAACAACCCAATAGAAAAGCTATCTGAGAATCTCTCTCTCCTTTTGGAAAATACGCTGGTGTAAGTGTATTTTTGGAATTTCCAGACATCTATAGCAAAATTCCAGATTATTAAACGGGGGATTTTCAAAAATTGTGTTTCACGCAAAAAGGCATTGTCAGAGTTGGCTGAAGCCGAGTCCACAGCGACACCCGAGACCCTGCTCAAGCCAAAGCCAAAGCCAAAGCCCAAGCGTATGCGCAAGAATCCATCTGCCCCTGCTTCTCTTCAAAAGAAGCAGCGAACTGAATGATATCATGAACCATAATGGTCTATTACCACTGGTTTTTAAACACCATGGGAAGGATGTCGATTTGCAAAATACTTGTAGCCTCATTCTTATCTTCTAGTGTATAACGCTTTGATGGAAATCAGTACACGCATAAAAACAAACAAGCTTGTTGTTCTTGTCAGGTGAAGCAGAAAAACCTCTTTTTTCCGCACCAATTCAAACTATTTTTTATATTATTCTTCCACATCATTCTCATTTGCTTTAAATTCCAACTCTTTCTTTTTAATTTTTAATTTTCAATTTTCAGTATTTAATTTCACATTTTCCTTCTAAATTCACATGGAGAAGGCTGTTTTCAAGGCCACCCGCAAGGATGCTGTGCATCCCAAACAAAAGCACGTCGACACTCTCATTCAGATGACCCTCTCCGGGGCCTCCATGGAAGAGCTCCTAATGCTCATTCAGGATCGTTTTTCAGAAGCCAATTGGGTGGTAAGCACGCGCCTCCCTCTTTTTTTATAGTTTAGTTCGGAGTTTTAAGTTCAAGAATTCCTTCAATCTTTAATCGCATTTTGTATTAATTCCTACACACATGTATTGTTTTCGTTGGATAGATATCGTTCAAGGCGCTGATTCTGGTCCACGTTTTGATGCATGAGGGCAACGGGCCGATGCTCTACGACTACCTCATCCACCGGCCGAACGCCCTCGACATGACGCGGTTCCGCGACCGTAACGGCACCAAGGGCGTGTCTGAATTCGAGCAGAGCAAAAACGTCCGCACGTACGCGTCATACCTCAACGACAAAGTGCTAGCGTACAAGGCGATCCGCATCGACCACGTAACGCAAAAAAGCCCCGCCGGATCCCAGATCTACCTTAAGCAACCAACGGACATCAAGTTCATGCTTCTGGAAGTATCCACGGTGCAAAAGCAGCTTCATTCGGTGTTGAAGAACCGATTTGATTCCGACACGCTGGATAACGAGACAACATTTTCTGCATTTCGGTATTGCCTGCGTGATATGTTGAAGCTTTTCCAGGTGATGAATTTGGGCGTAATGAAGATGCTCAAGGTTTATTTTGAGATGCGGTTGGAGGATATGCGGCGGGCGTTGGATTTGTATAAGCGGTTTGTGAAGCTGACTGATCGGACGGATGAGTATTTGAAGATTGCGAGGCAGTTTGAGGCTATTTTTGGCTTTTCTATTCCCAACCTTACCCATGCGCCCTTGTCTCTGTCAAAGGCCTTGGAGGACTTTTTGGAGATGCCGGAGGAGGAGCGCGCGAGCACTGTGCGGGATATGCGGGCCGCTGCGAAAAACAAGCCCCAGCAGCACCAGCAGCAGCAACAGCAGCAGCAGCAGCAGCAGCAGGATGTGGCCACTTCTGCTTCTGGTCTTGGGGCGGGGAAGAGGCCGGCGGAGGTGGCCTTGGGAACGACCAAGGCTAAGCCGGATTATGGCTTGAAACTCAAGCCGGAGCTTGTGTCTGGCAGCAATGGCGGTGGTTCCCAGGCAAAGGGCATGAAAAGCCCAGTTTTGCAGTCTGGCAGCAACAATACTGCGGCTGCCCGGTCGCCTGGGCCAGCACGGCCCACTGCTGCTGCTAGTTCGACTGCTGTGGCGGCAGCGGCAAAGCCCGTGGAGATTGACTTTATTGACTTTTTCTCGAGTATTGATGATGAGACTGTGACTACGCAAGTACCGCAACAGCAACAGCAACAGTTTCAACCGTTCCAACAGCAGCAGCAGGAGCAGCAGCAGCCTCAGCAGCAGTTTCAACCGTTCCAGCAGCAGCAGCTTGAGCAGCAACCGGGTGCCGACTTCGATACCATGTTTAATGCTCTTAGTAATCCGTTTGCTGCCCCCTCTGCGGGTAATGCAGCTTTTGGCTCATCTGTGGCTTTTGGATCGCTCGGTCAGCAACCTATTCAGCAGAGGGACCTGTCCAGCACTCCATTTGGTGTATATCAGTCCACGTCATCTATTGGCTTTTCGTCTTCGAATGTGGCTGTTAATCAGTTTTCGGGATTATCTGCGGGACATCAGGATAGCGGCTATTCTGGCAACAATGTAGTGCCAGCAGTGCCGGCGGCTGGTGTGTCTGTTAATAATCCATTCAGACAGTCAATGTACCCCACTCAGCAGCAGCAACCACAATCGCAACAGCAAGATTTTGGCTTGGTTAATCGGATGGCGCAGATGGATATCCAGCAGTCGTATAATCCGTTTACGCAGCGGCAGACTATGTATTTGGACTCTACGGGAACGACCCCTTTTGGTCAGCAGCAGCAGTTGCAAATGCATCAGCCGCAGCCGCAGCCGCAGCCGCAGCCCCAGCAGCAATTGCAGCAGACACAGTTGCAGCAGCTTCAGCAGTTTGGCAGCGGAGGTGGTGGTGGTATTGCGAACATAACTTCGCCGTTTGCGGGTGTGAATGCAAATAGTATTCAGACCGGAAATAATGCGGGTCAGTTTTTGGCATCGCCATTTGGAACTAGTCAGCCCCAGCAACAACAATTGCAGCAGCATCAGCAGCATCAGCAGACCAGTGTGCACGCTCTGCAGAACACTCTCAATAATGGCAACTTTGCCGACTTTAATTTCTTCCAGTGATCTCCAACTAGACAATAATACTGTTTTTTAATTTTTAATTTTTAATTTGTTTGTAAACTGCACAATCAAACTTCCATTGTTGTGCGCGATTGTTTACGTTTTTTTTATATTTGCACATGAAAACGCGATCATTATTTCCATGTATTCATTGGTATTTTTCTCTCCTCGCTCTCTTTCTTGTTTTCTTTTTCCGCAATATTCATTATTAAAAATCTCTTACATCTTCCTTTTCTCTCTTTCTCTTTCTCTTTCCAGTTTTTTATTTTTATTTTCTTCAATTTGATCATGTCTCTCGCAGCAGGCGCCAACGCGCTGCAAACCACGGCGGCCAACACCCTGCTGAGCAAGAACCCGCTCCTGCAATTACTCTGCACCGGCGCTGTTCTCGCCAGCGAAATCACCTACGCCATTCTCAGCAAATTTGACCCCTCCGTACCCTCCGCACTCAGTCGCATCGACCGTCTAATCATGGATTCCAAGCACCAATCCAAGAAAAACAAGCAACAGAATGAGCAAAAAATTGCAATAATCACCGGAGCCAATTCTGGAATCGGCTACGAGACAGCCAAGGCGCTGGGGAGGGCCGGGTACCACGTAATAATGGCATGCCGTAACCTTGAGTATGCGGCGGAGGCGAAGGCCAGGTTAATCAGACAGACGGGGCTGGAGGATGGTCGGTTTGAGATCATGCAGGTGGATCTGGCGTCATTGAGTTCCGTGCAGGGTTTTGTCGAAGAGTTTAAGAGGCGCAAGGTGGCGTTAGATATCCTGGTGTGTAATGCCGGGGTTATGGCGTGTTCGCTTGGGTATACCCAGGATCAAGTGGAGATGCAGTTTGGGACCAACCACCTGGGTCATTTTGCGCTCACCACAGGGGTGCTTGACCAACTGAAGGATGCTTCGGATGGCGCTCGGGTTGTTATTGTTTCCTCGATGGGCTCCTTCATGACTGCCGAAATCTCATACGAATCCATTGAGCAACCCGCGCAGTATAGCCGCACGGTAAACTATGGGATATCGAAACTGGCAAATATGACTTTTGCCGCGACCTTGGCGCGCAAGCTTGAAGGGTCTGGGGTTTCGGTTAATTCGCTGCATCCAGGTACGGTGGTCACCCCGCTGTATCGGCATGTGAGTGGGACGGTTGGGGTTATTAAAATGGTGGAGTCTGTGGTTATGCTTGATGAGGTTGCTGGGGCGGTTACGTCGGTTATGCTGGCCCTGGGAGATGGTGTTGGCAGTGGAAAGTTTTATAATAGGGGGCTGATTATGGAGATGCATCCGAGAGCGAGGGATGTGCGCGAGCAGGATAAACTTTGGGAGTACTCGGAGAAGTTGGTTGCCGAAAAATCCACAAAAAGATAATTTAATAATTTAATAAATGGGAGTGGTGGTTTCGTTTTTATTTTTGGATTTATCTATTTTTAGTTCTTTTATTTTTACAATATACGATTTTCTTTTTGGGATTTTGAATAGAGTACTCGAAAAAGCATAAAGTATTTCTTTGGTTTTACACAAAGGCATTCTGCAGACAATTTTTTGCACATATTTTTATATTAAACTGCCTCCTCACAAAACATAGGAGTAAAATTTTTCTAAAATATTCAACGATACAAAACATTTAAATGGTGGTTTTTCCTCTTATTTTCTCAACTTTCAGCTTTTCATCTCAAATACTATTGTTATTATTAAATAGATAATTTTTATAACCATGTCTACTCTACGGAATTTAGTTACTCTCAATCGCCGTAAATCGATAGTGACTTCTGATACTGTGTCAATCAAAATAATAGGCTACATTGTAGGAAAAGTCCTAGATCCACACATCTTCACAGAATCCAGGGGTACTACCATCTTAGATATAAAGAATAATAATGTTATATGCAAACTATATTATAAAGCGCCTTCTCCAATTAATGATATTAACGGCGGCGCTACTGCAGGCAAGATATCGATTAGTGATAAGCATTTCTCCGTCCATAAACCAAAAACGCACCAAATTTGGTTCCCTTTGCGACAACATTACCATAGGTGAGCTAAGTAAAAATAAAAATAATCTGACCCTTTATTTTATGATTCAACCACGTCCAATTCAGCATTTAAGGCTGCCTGTAGAATCAACGAGATTCCAGAACGAACGACCTTTTATTGTAACTGTTGCTTATACTAATATGGGAGAAACTAAACCCAAATCTATACCGAATTGTACAGAAAACACTACACTGGAGAATCTGCTTAAACATGTAACAATAACTGATAAAATAAATGCATATTTTTTAGTGCTCCATATTGACACAAAAAAAATCACTTTCCACTACAAAGAAAGTAAATTGGGATCGATCATGAAAAAAGGTGATTGTATTAATGTTATTTTTTCATTCGAGACAAAAACTGAATGGTCAAAGTAATAGTATGTTTATAAATACATTAATTAATTAATTATTGGCTGCCACATTTGGAGCTTCTAAGCAAAATAATAAAATATATTTACGTAGGATGTACTGGATGCACAAAATCCAAACACATTTTTTAACCAGCATATGCGGGCTAAACCCATACATCTGCTGGTGAGATGATATTAGTTTCTTTAGCTTTATTTATACCTTTATTACCTATTAATAAATTATAATAAAACACATGATCCAAAAAGATCAAAGTAACCAGTATTTACAAATAATTTATAAAACTACGTTCGACAAACATTCAGTAACAATTACCAAGGTTATAAGCAGCTAGCGGAGTTATAGCTCGTACATATGACTCAGCACAGAGGCAGTACTGTTATCCATTCTGTCAGATCATTTGCACATTTGTGCATACATGATATTTGGAAAATATATAGTTTCATTATTTTTGTAGTGTGCCAATGACTGCCAATAATTTAACAACCAGAGGGATAAGT
The DNA here is from genome assembly GCF_025024165.1 of Kickxella alabastrina. NCBI lineage: Eukaryota > Fungi > Kickxellomycota > Kickxellomycetes > Kickxellales > Kickxellaceae > Kickxella > Kickxella alabastrina. The sequence continues at coordinate 25,467 of NW_026251533.1, read as the reverse complement.
GCAGTACTTGCATCAAACCACAACTTTTGAAGGCCCAGATTTATAGTACATTATTCAAGCGGCAGCTATACAGCTGTGGTTTTTGCCTTAAGCAGCAAAGCCAGGACTGGAAAATATCAAAGTATTATTATAGTCAACGCGGTGCTCAGAACCCGCAGAACTATGGCTGATAGAATAGCCGCAACAGGACCAGTATGGTGTTCAGCACCAGAACCATCTTTTTAGCGCCATAGTTTTTGACCAAGTCAGTTATTATTGGTTGATGGCGATCAACTGATTAACCAGCCTTGGCTGTTTAGCCACACAAACAATAAGTCACACAGTGACCAGAGCAATATGCTCTCTTCTCTTTACCTCACACAGTGCATATCACTTTAGTTATTAAATATACTTTATAGCATTATACTTTATCTACACGTTCATAGAACGTCCTATATTCCAACACTACACGTTCATAGAAAGCTTCCTATATTCCAACAGTTATTGCATAAATATTGATATCCACCCAATTATTGCCTTTTTCCTTACTGCGCTATTGTGAGAAATTTGCCATTTTTTCCAAAAACTACGAGGGGAAAACTTAGAATTATTGAAAAAACAATCACATGGTGGCAGGCTTTAAATCGTGTTTATTGGATATGTGCGTTTGAATGGACATTCGCAGTACCTTTTTTGTGCCTTTAAAAGCATCAACTTGTATAATTGTTTAAACTTGCTAATATCCTTGAAGCATTCAGTATTAATGGTAACACAAAAAGTATATATGCTGCTGGTTCACACGACGCACAACAGAATCAGCCAATTGTATATTTGTTACAGCGTTTTGACTCTGAAACTGCCGCTTTGTGTGCTCTGCGCTCTGTTTTTCTTAGTTGAGGAAAAAAGGCATTTTGACTAGCCATATGTCATTTGCTTGCTCTGGGTACAACTTCTGCATCCCCACTATCCTCCTGTTGATGGCTTTTGTTGTACACGCTCCGCCAGTCGCATCTGGAGTCCGCACCAGCATGGACACTGTTGGGAGTGGTTTTGCCAACCATTGTACTGACCACTGTCGCTGCGCCCCTGACTTCTGCTACCCAGTTTCTGGCCGCGCTCCAGACAATCAAGCACATTGCCGCACCACGGATTATTTATGACTCATGTTCTGTCGTCGTCTGCGGATGCCCAGTTAAGCGGCTCCAGCAGCTTCTTCAACCGCAGTTTAAACATTGTCTCTATTGTATCCGCTGTTAATTTTGGCTATAAATAAAACTATTTATGGGCGCTTGATGTGCGCGGGTAGGATAGGCTTTAAAATTATTTGGAGAAGCATAATTCTAAAAACCTCCAAATTAAATACAAATAGTTAATTAATTATATTTGTATTTGTATTTTTGCTCTATAGTTGTTTTTCTAATAATAAGAAACTAAATTTGTTTTTGAGGGAGTACTTAAAAGCTCAGATTTTGGCTTTATACAAAAGAAATTAATGGGCGACAATTGTAAAATTGCCCAATTGCCTAACTGTTCATTTAACTGTACTGTTATAGTAATAGGGGGGTGTGAGGAGCACTAGTTGCCTAGTGTTAGAAAAGTAGGGGTGATTTTATAAAAGGTTTTATTACTGATGTTTCTAAAATACTACTAGCGCCGGCCTCGTCTTATATATGTGCGTTGTCGCCTTTGTTGTGCACATTGCCAATCATGCGCTCCGTTGATGAAAACTGGATCTTCTGCGAGCAGACCAGTATCTTGGCAAGTCAATGCTGTGGTTTTCGCGTATGTGCGCTCATGTGTGTGCATTGCAAAATGGGGAGCATATTTGGGCATCAATGTAATGCCTCCCTAATTTATGCCTGCATGATCCAATTAGCGCCGTATCAATCGGCACGCAGGTGGAAACCTGTTTCGCGATTCTCGACCTCAACATCCACTTCCATATCTTCAGTCTGTGCAACAGTACAAAATAAATTGTTTTTTTTACTATTTCATCTTTCTCTCTCCCACTCCATCTCTATACTTATCTTTTATTAAACATTTTTATTTGAAGTAATGTTTAGGCTACATTATTCAGACACTCTCATTTCTATTCCACCGACAGACGGCAATAATGTGCTTGTCACTATTATTTGCCACGCTCTAGGTAACCCCCACGTTTATAAACCAATTTCAGCAAGCAAAAATAACACCATTCTACAATTAAAGAAGCACTGCAAGGTTGCCCACGACATGTTTGATACAGACAAGGATTTATATAACGGTGTTTTAGACGACGAAATTATTATTGAAGACAAGCATCTTTCTATCTATAAACCAAAAGCTGGTAGCAAAAAGGGTTCTCTCCCCGATGCTACTACGCTAGACAAGCTATGTAAAATGAAAAACAAATTGCCTCTTCATCTCACGGTTCAACCACGTTCAAAATTTACCTTAATACCGAGCGTAAAATACGTGGAACCGAAAGACAAGAGCCCATTTGATATGAAAGTTATCTATTACGCCGAAGGATTAACCAAAGAGTTTACTGTAAATGAATGTACGCCAGACACTACATTGAAGAAGTTAGTTGAGAGTAGGGGAATACTTAATTATAATGATGTTTACTTTATGATAGATCAGCCTAGGGTGGTAAAATTTGATTATTTTTCAAAAGATTGCAAACTGGGAATGCTTATGGGCAAATATTTCAATAATAGTATTTGTTTTTACTTCTATTGAAACTAAAATTGAAAAGGCTAACTAGTATATTAACATTACATTTTAATAAATAATATTCTGGAGCAATTGTAGTTTATATATTTATGGAAGGGATAATGTCATAATTGCCCTCTTTTTAAATTCTATGTCAAAAATACAATTTCTCCCGCGCTTAAAAAAGTGACTGCCCCATCCATTTAACGCTTTAATTTGCGAACCCTATTGCAAATTTAACTAGATCACGTGGAGTTGGGAGAGAAAAATAGATGCATTGTGCCAAATATAAAACAAGTAAAAAACATAAAGTTAGTGATTAAAACTGACTGTTCATTGCGCCACCTTGCCTATCATGGGCTCTATTGCAGACCTGGCTACATGTCCCTATAACAAAAACTATTCTAAGGGTGGCAAGGTTGGGAATTCTCCAGACCTGGGTCTAATTGCCTGGCGGTGGAAGTGTTCGCCAGGGTGTTAGTAGAATTTTTAAATCTGAGGACTCAATCTGCCAGCTAGAGTGTCAATCATGGCCAGATAGGTAGTGTGCATATCTGCCGTCCTCATTTTTGTTTGTCCGTGGCCACTTTGGCAGGCCGTCATTTTCATCTTGTCGCAGATTTGGTATTCGGGATTGTTTGTTGAGATTGGAGTTCTCATCAACAATCGGTGTTTTTCAGGCGTCAAGGATCCCCTCATTTCCTGTTCAATCTGTAGGTCGCACTGTCTCTTGTACCAGTCGTCCTGTTTGTCTATAATCTTGTTTACGGACACTGATGCTTGTTTTGCGCGATTCCCTTGGATTTTGTCATTTACAAATACATTTAAAATTAGGTTAGACCCAAAAAGATTATTCAGCATAAATATTAATGTAAATGGAGTTGACTAGTAACAAAAAAAGCACACGCTACTTTATTCTATCATATAATAATTTTTCTAACATTAGCTTTGCGACGGCTGTTGACATAATATGAGCTTGAAAGCGACTCTGAGTCGACATTAAAAACCTTGTGTTGATAAAACCGGTACTCGCCGTCCTTTACTTTCTTGAATTCGTTTTCCGTCTCTTTGTTCATGTAACACCACACTACAGCTTTAGGTGCAGCCGTTGTGCCCTTCTGTTTAACAAGCGCGCAGGTCATATCTGTGGCATTTTTATTAATGAGAGCAGCAACCTTGTTTATAAATTTATTGTCCAAAACATTAGAAGTGGTTGAAGTGAGTTGCACAAATGTTATTCCACATAGGTACAAATAAGCAAGGCGCGGTTCTTCAAGTGTAGGCATGTTTAATGTATGTAGTTACTACAATAATATAAATATTAATTTACTTGAAAACAATAATAGAAGCAGAAAAGCTTGGAGATGGAAAAAACGCAATTGTATTTTATTATTCGCCCAATTATTTCCCCAAAAAATTGGTTTTTTGTCGAAACATAAATTTGAAGGCAAGCGTTGATGTATAAAATCATGTGTATGCCATTGTACAAAGCAAAAACAAACCTGACATTAAACAATTATTGAGGGGATATTTACATTCATAGATGAATATTTATTATACAAACGTACAAAACAGTTTACAAGATCTCGTACCTCCACATATCGTCGATATTATGTCCTCTGATAACCCGGTACGCAGGGAAGTGGTGGTCGTCCGTACGAATGGTAAGGACCTTTTCTTCACTATTGAGCATAATCATGCGAATCTTAACATCTCGGCCAGGAATGGTGCCACTCAAAAATGCTTTGTTGTTGGCCACAGCTTGGTTGAAATTCTCTAGGTTAGGGTCCTTGAGCCTTTGAATGACGCAAACAACATCGTCGAGTGTCTGTATAGGCGTGCCATCAATTTCCGTAACGTAATACCTGCTGGTTTCTACCTTTGAGTCCATAGGCGAACCCGCAGTTTCGCAAAAGACAAACACTTGTGATGGAACGTGTCTGGAAATTTGTTGTGCAGCCAACCATGGCTCTTGCATACATATTCCAGCCCAATCCACTACTTGGTAAGTGCCAACCTTTGGTAGTTGTATGGTTGGGATTTCCAGTGTAAGCTCCTTTAAATCGCGCATTATTGTTAATTCGGCCGATTCACAGTTGATCAAGCAAGCAATTTCATTGATATGCTCAATCTTGCGCCCGTTGAGCTTGAGAATAACATCGCCATCCTCAAGTGAGACCTTGGCCAAAACATTGTTTTTCAAAATCCTTCTTACCGCAATTACCGAAGTGCTTTCCTGAGAGCGGCTTGTTGCAGTCTGCTGAATGTGCTCATCACTTACACCCAGTGCCTTGGCATCCACCAGCGAGCGCAGTTCAAACTCGGCGTTGAGAATGCTAATCTTATCAAAATCGCGTGGCACACGGGCCACAAGGGTTGCCAAGGTGCGCTTAATGAGCTCAATGTCCAGCCCGACAAACACGTATGGGTCATCAGACCCACCGCATTCGGGAATATTTACCCACATGCCGCACACCACGCCTCTGGCATTGCAAATTATTCCCAGTGAGCTTGTATCAGCACATGGTCTGGGAGACAGGTTGAACATTTCAATGTTGGAGTATGTTTGAATTGGGCAGCAGTTGCACGCATTTGTTTTCAGCAAGGTGCGGCTAGAAACTGTTGTCGGAGTGACCTCCGTGATGCCTTCACATGTTTGGGAAATGATAACTGCCGCAGCTCCTAGATCAAGCCTGCCAGTACCTTCGCTATAGCCCAAGCGAATAGTGGAAATTTTGGCACCCTTGGAAAATGCCTCCAGCTGTGTCGGATTGTACTTGAGGAATGAAATTGGGTACAGCGGATGTGAGTATACTTGTATCGCTGGGATTTCGGTTTTTCCTCCAAATGTGACGCTTATGTTGCTTGTGGGGTTTGCCATCAGGCTTCTGCTACAAATAATAATGCCGTGTGTCTTGTTGACAACAAGCCCACTTCCAGAAGCACTAATTGTAGTAGATCCATCGGCAGGAGTGAGATTTTGAATCCTAATGTTCACGATGTTGTTGTACACCTTTTTCGTCGATTTGATGTGCATACTGTCGTTCTTGTGCTGTTTTCTGACCAAGACATTTGGCATTTGATTGGCCAAATTCGAATCCAAAGATTTATCAGGACGGACGACACTCGAGATAGCACTGCATAGTTGCTGTTTACCGAATGCAGTTTTTTCGGCCAGACCCTTCAGAACCGCTGTCCGAACAGCACCAAGCTTGTCTTTAAGCAGTTGGCAATTTTTGCTGGGACTCAGAGACAAAGCGGCAGCTTCGCCCAAGTCGTTGGGCTTGACATCGGAAGAAAATGCCAAGTATGGCGCAAAAGACCAAAATCCAGTTGCTCTGCTGCGAGTAACCACTGTGTTTGGCGGGTGTACAACCGGATGCCTAACTTTAAACACTCTTTTATTGTGCAAACCGGATAGTTTGCGTGTCTTGATGACAAATGGTTTACTGATCGGAATATTTTGCAAGACATCCATGAGTGCTTGCAAGTTGGGAGTATCGACACCATTCACAGACACAATGACAGAGTGGCCAGAATCCATGCAGTCAAGAAAGAAACCCAGCGAGTCATTAATAATAAACACGCCCGTGATAGGCAGTGAGTTGCAGATGGATAGCTGGAAAGACATATCCTGCAGAGAAGCGCCGCCGATATTGAGAATTTTAGACGGCGTAATTTCGAAAAGATCCTGTACGGTAATCGAGACTGTCTTGAATGCGCTGCCGCTGAACACTTTCAAACTCGCATTGTTGCCTACTGCAGCGTCTATAATTTCCTCCATTTCTACAAACCCAGGAATTGGCTTGCCGTTGATACTAATGAGAATATCACCAATTTGCAGCTGTCCATCAGCAGGGCCATTGGGAAGCAGCTTCTTGACAGCCAGGAGGCCGGTCGTGTTGTTGAATTGGGCACCCTCGTTAATAGCTTCATCCCGCTTTAAACCCAGTCTTTCAGCCTGCAAGTGGGTGATATGTGTGAACACTGTTTGGAGGGTTCCCCTTGGCGGGACCTCGCCGCGCTTGGCGTACTCCAGGGCATATACGGCGCGATACAGAGGCAGGAAATAATTTGCTGAGGTATTTTTACTGCCACCTGCCATGATAGCTACGGCATGTCCCTCGATATTGACTACAGGCGACCCTGAGGAACCGCAATTTGATGTTGTTGGTGCTTGGATGTAAAAGGTGTTGTAGTCGCTGTATTCGTAGTCTCCGTAATAAGGGACGTTGCGGTCAAGCTGAGAGAGCTCTCCTGGATGCACCGACATTTTCTCGCCGGCGCTGTTTCCGACCACACGAAACTCCATGCCGCTGTAGGCTTTTTCAGGCGACAGGGGTATAGCATTGGGCGTGAACGACTTTAATTCGTCGGGGTCGTAGCGGAAGATTGAAAAGTCGTGCATTGGGTCGTAGTAGAATGGTTGCAAAAACACTTCGACGTTGTTGAAAAATGTGGCCTTGTGGTACGACGGGCCAGGCCTCATCACATGGCGGTTGGAGATAATTAATCCCTTTTGGGCGTCAACGACAAAACCAGTGCCAAGGAAAACACCCAATGAATCCGTGTCAAAGGTCAAAGGACTGGTAGACTTAATAGCAACAACTGAATCTCGCAGCCGGTTTTGAATGTTGTTCCAGTTAAACTCGGGCTGCTCTTGTTTTTCAGCGATAGAATGGACGGACATGGCGATTGATGGATGACGCTAAATAAAATATAAAAAGGTGTGTTTTGTTTGGAAAAGTTTAAAAATATATAGTACAAATGATAGACAAATGACTGTGTGTGAATGAGTGAATAAGTAAACTAATGTGTTAATGCGTTAATGTGGTAATGAATGAGTATGGGGAAAATGCAAATGGATATGGAGAGTAAATAAAAGTAAAACCAAATACAAAAAAGTGTAACGCAGGCGCTGACATTTTTATAGGTATTCATGGGGTAGAAAAATTTCTCACATTATTAAATTACTAAGAAAAAAGGTTGGCGCTTTATTTGACATTGCCAAGGGAATCCAGAGCTAACAAATCTTGGAAAAGTCTTTTTTATAAAGATTTGTTGAAAGAACAATTTTTTTGTTTTATACAAATGCAATCGGATTATTTTCCCTTTTTCTTTTACTTTTTTTAGCATTGCTTTGTGATTCAGTTTTTTCATTGACAATTAAAAATTAAAAAGAAATTGGCAGGCAACTCTGCTCATTTTATAAAAACGCATAGCTATACGTTTTTATTTTGAAAGGATTTAAGGTAAGTTTCCTTGCCACCTGCCTTTTTTTTTAAAATTATTATTACTACAGCGCACAAAGAAAACTCCTCACTCATCACAACGCGCACTCGCACTACAATAAATGGGCACCCCTTTTAGTTAAGCGTCAAAAAAGCCAATGGCCATGTTTTGTAATAAAAACACCCCGCACACATACACTTTCAAAAAAAAGAATTTTAACAGCAATATTTTCACCAGTAGTACCATGTTGGTTTGTGGACGTTTTGAGAACGAGTTGTAAAAGGTTGTAATATTATACATATAAAAGGGTATATACTATGAGTGCTATATGCATCAAAGAGATAAGAGAACAATTATGTGATGTTATTTTATTTTGACACAGTAACTTGGTACAATTACATTACAAACTCTGAGAAAATATTTTAAACAATTAACGGGGGAGGCATATGCAGGGTGTCGTTTGAGAGATCAAGACTGTTCCCGTGAATTTGTAGACAGAGTTTCCAGAGAGGCAGATCGAATGACGGCAGTAAGGCTATTCGGTGATAGCGTTGTGTGTTGTACATGGCAGTGGTAGTGGAGTCGGCTATTCAGGTGTTGAACGTCATGGAACGACAGGATCCCGGTGAGCTTTTATTTACATTTTCAAAGTGATGAAAGCTCTGTGGTGCCCAACACACATTTCAAGCCACTATCTTCCCTTTTCAAGAATCAAGATTGCCCTCATGGTCGCTATACACATTTTGGTTATTGCTGACTGACATCAAGGAATACCATGATGTTTACAGCGCTGCCCACACAGCGCTGCCCCCTTTTTCAGTTTAGTAAGTAATTTTTAAGGCTTGAATATATCGATTTAGACCCACATTTTTATAGAGCACGACAAGCTCAAGCAATCATATGGTTGATGATTTTGATGATATTATCAATTCAATCAGTGCAAATATAAGTTAAAAAGGGGGGAATAACACCAAAATTGCGCGCAGCTATCGGACACTAAGCAAAACATAAATAAAACATAAATAATGATCAAACTGATGTATTAGCTGATTCGAATCAACTGATACCCAGCCTTTATTTCAAGTGTGTGGACAAAAATACCAAAGAAAAAATAAGCTTGTGGAACAACAAAATCAGTCTCAAAGTAACGCTACTCATTTATTTTATTTTGTTCTATATAACTAAAATTTAAAATTTAAAGTACACCAATAAGAGTATTTCAGATAATTTTTTATTTATTCCGTTTCGTCGAGCTCATCGGATCTGACAGGAGCGTAAGGTGGAATGAGTTCGGGATGACGATGAAAGTAGTTATGAAGACCAAATACGCCCTCGTGTCTTTTTCTCGTGAACAGTTTCTTTGCTGGTATCGTGGCATCCACCGGTGCGTTCACAGGCAAGACAAGAGCGGCAGTGGTTGTGGTGGTGCTGATAGAAGTGGCAGCGATTAATACGCTTGCGAGTGTGAGCAGAGTGAACTTCATTATTGTAACGCGATAAATAATACAAAAATATATATATATAGTGGAAAAAAATTAACGAGAGTGAAGAAGTGGAAAACTAAATTAAGTAACTAAAGTTGCTTATTTCCTTTTTTTCTTGCTTTCACACGGAAAAACGGTTTGCGAGTCTCCTCCCCCCTATTTTTTTCACTCCCCCCAATACTTTTTTCTCCTTTAAACCTTTCGTGGATCTTCTTATCTGTTCGAGTGAGCAAAAAAATATAACTGCTTTTGTATTTGGACCAATCGTTATCATAAAATTCGAGCAGTAATACAAACGGAAAGTTCCACAGTCCAAGAAGTAATAAGAAAATGAATGATCCGGATAATAAAATTCAAATGGAATATCCGAAAAAAAATTATATAAAATAAAAAAAGTACTATTTAATCATAAATATAATTATATCACGTATACTTTTTTCTTTCGTTTTTTATTCTCAACTAACTAACTAATTAACTAACTAACAACAGCCGAAATAAACTCTACAATCGGCTTCACAAACCAAATTCTCGGAGGCACACCGGTCAAAAACCCCAAATGACCACCATGCGGCACCAGTGCCAAAGCAATATTCGGATTCCTCCTAAACTTCTCCACAGGTATCCCCTGCGGAGGCGTGATCCGATCATCCAAAGAATTAATAGCCAAAAAGGGCACATCAATATTATCGACGAAATTCGCACTACTGCTGCGCACATAGTATTCCTCCAGATCCCTATACCCGCGGATTTTCACCATAAACTCCTCCTCGAGCTCCCACAGTCTCTTAGCATTCCGGATCCGCTCCTGGTCCAATCCCAATGCGGGATTCAAACATAAATGGCCAGCGCGCTTGATCGCCCGCATTAGCGCACCCATGACTGCCGGTTGGAAAACATAGTTATTCAGCATATTGTTCTCATTCAGAGCCGCACCGGATATTGCAATGTCAAAGGGACAGCAGATAGTGACAGCGCAGCTTAGCACACAGCTGGTTCCTTCTTCGCCGATATATTTGGTCAAGATATTCGCGCCCATCGAGAACCCAACGGCAATCAGCTTGCTGCAAGGGTGACGCTCGCGCACATGCGCGACAGTTGTGCGGAAGTCCTCCGTAAACCCAGAATCATACGGGGTGGCCGAAGTAATCGGCGTTCTTGCGGTACCACGGTGATTCACAACAACAACGCGAAAGCGCAATAGGGACAGAGCCAGGGCCTTAACAACGACGCGAATATGGTATTCGTGCGAGGATCCGCCAACCCCAGACATAATCATAACTATCGGCTGATCACCAGGTTCCTGGCAAGAATCAATCCCCGGATACCAATCCAAAGACACCGTAGCCGCATCTTCCATCACTAAAAGCTCCCTCTCATATTTTATATCGCTGCTTTGATCGCGTTGCCGGATCCGCAAGGTAGCGTAGATGGTTTGCAGCAGCCCCGTGCTGAGATAAGGTGTTGGGATCATGTATGCTTGTTGCGCGTCCGTCAGCGATGGGCATTTGCGATGTAGGATATCGTGAGCGTCACGACGCCTTCCTTGTCAGTTTGTCGGAGTATAATGGAGGTCTTGGAGTCGCTAGTTATTACGGTGATCCGACATTGGTCAATGTACTGCTTGTACCTGAGATAACCTGCGACGCTGAGAGCTGCTGCTGCTGCTGAGGCGATGCTGAGTGAGGCAATGCTGAGTGAGGATGTGGCTGTGTTGAGAAGATCAAACATGGTAAAATAAATAATGGTTGAAAATAATAAAATGAAATAATGAAAATGAAATAAAAAATTATGTGCAAAATGTGTGATCAAAAGAATCTGTTCACAAATAAATAAATGAAAAAATATAAAAGATAGCGCGAGCAAAGAAATGAAAGAAAGATTGGAAAGTAAATCTCGATTTATAAAAAAAATAAAAATGAAAAAGGGAATGAAAAAAGGGAAAGTGTATGGCTAGAGCATTCGGGAATGCTATTAATAAAAAAATCATTGAGTAGAGTGTGGGCATTAAAAAGGGGGGAAGATGGCTATTTTCTTTTATTTTTTTCCTTTTATTGAATTTCTTTCGTTTATTATGCAAGGTTAATAAAAAAGAGGGAGGAAAAAAAGGACATAAGCCATGCGTTTACAAAGTCACATCCCCTCCATTCAATTAAATTAAAACAACAGCATAATAAACTGATAATGCAATGTAATGATATTGGTATTGGTAGGGCGGAGAAAGGGAGAGGAGGGGAAATGAGAGGAGAGGAGGGGAGAGTTGGCTGTCATTTTCTTGATATTTAGGGATCATTATTTCTTATGAAATTTGTCTTGACTTGGCATACTTCCACCTCCCCTCCCCTAAATAATTGGTAGTGTACATCGTGCGTGTGTGTGGGGGGGAAACATGTTTTATAAGAGAAACTGAGCACACGGCAATCAGAATCTTGACCATATGTGGAGATGACAATAGAAAAAAGATGGAGGAAGAAGAGATAAAAGAAAGTATGTTTTTTTTTAATTTTTATATGTGCAATAACTCATCCGAATTTGGAAGAGATCAAATCAAGGGGGTGATGGTATCAGTGTAAGCCAACAGACAGAAAAGGAATTAATGATATCTTTTTCTTCTTTTTCCAAATTCTCAAAAAATTCAAATTCCATTTTTTTCCTCCCCCTTCAAATTAACCAAACTTTATAATCCATAATAAAAAATGAGCAGCAGTTTCGGGAGCAATTTTACAAGCATGGACTTGTCGGGCTCAAAGAAGGAGGAAGTCAAGCAACAGGTTAAGCGGGAACTGGCAATGGCCAATGCGCAGGAGCTCGTTAACAACGTCAACAAGAACTGCTTCAAACTCTGCCTGACCAACCCCAGCACCAGTCTGTCATCCATAGACGAGGGTTGCTTGTCTCGGTGTATGGACAAGTATTTGGGCAGCTGGGATATTGTCTCCAGAGCCTATGTTGCACGGGTTCAGCAAGAGAACAAGTAGAAAATAAAAATAAAATATTTTTGGGGTATGAATAAATACGATTATCTATATGTTGGGTTTTCATTTTGGTTATGCCATGGTGGCGTGTTGTTCGATCGGCCCCTTTTTAATGGGTTTCTTGTCGTTGACAAAGTCGCTGTAGATGGCAGCAAAGCGCTCGCGGTCCTGGTCGGCTAGCGAAGACTGCGTGGATGCCAGCGCAGCATCAAAGTGCGCAGCAGTGACAACAGGCACCCCCAGCGAGGACTGCGGCGACTGCGACGGCTGCGCTGCAGTGGCGGTGACAGCATCCGCATCAGGGGCAGTGGCAGTGGCATCAGTCGTCAGCATCAGCAGGCGGCGCACACGCTCAGCCACTAGCGCGCGCTCCACAGGCGTCAGCGTATTTTCACCCCCGGCCCCAATAAGCGCAAACTCAGCCAAAACACCACTCTCGTAGCTGTCTCGAGCCTGGCTGCTCGCCAGATCGACCCGCTCATGCACAGCCTCCAAAAAAGCGTTGTACACCAGCGCCTGCAAGTCAGCGCCCGTAAAGCGCTCAGTGCGCCCAGCCAAAGTGACCCAATCAACAGCGGCACCGACGGTGATCTTGGCAGCATGGCGCTCAAGAATGGCCGCGCGGTCCTGGGCGCCCGGCATCGCGCACAGAAAGGCCTTATCCAGGCGGCCGGGCCGCAGCAGCGCCGGGTCAATGAGGTCTGGGCGGCTCGTGGCAGCCAACACGTAGACTCCATGCAGCCCCTCTGCGCCGTCCATTTCGGTCAGAAACTGGTTGACCACACGGTCGGTCACCCCGGTATTGTCGTGCCCACGCCGCGGCGCAATCGCGTCAAACTCGTCGAAAAACAGCACACACGGCGCGGCCGCCGCAGCGCGTGCAAACAGGTCGCGCACAGCCTGCTCCGACGAGCCGATGTACTTTGACAGCAGCTCGGGGCCCTTGACGCCAATGAAATTCAGCCCGCACTCGCGTGCCACGGCCGACGCGAGCATGGTTTTGCCGCAGCCCGGAAAGCCGTATAGGAGGATGCCCGACCGCAGCCGCAGCGGGCTGGAGGCGAACACTGCTGCGTACCGCGTCGGCAGCTCCAGCGTCTCGCGCAGCTGCCGACGCGTGTCCGCCAGCCCGCCGATGTCCGCCCACCGCGTCGTCGACGTCTGCGTCTGCACGCCGCGCATGGCCCGCGGCTTGAACCCTGCCAGCGCCCGCTGCAGATCAGATGCTGTGACGCGCACGTCATCGCCGCTGCCGTTGGCCAGAACGCGCATCGTCGCCTCGTGCGCCGCGCGCGCATACACGGCCGCCAGGTCGCCAGGCAGAAAGCCCTCGGAGGCGTACGCGGCGGCGCCAAACGCGGCGGCAGGCGGCGTCGCACTGCGGCGGGCAATCTTGTCCAAAATGCGCTCGCGCGCCGCACGGTCCGGCGCCGGCAGCTCCAGCGCGTCGCGCAGCACGCCGCACGCGAACAGCCGCGCGTGCACCTGCGCGCGGCCACCAGTCGCCGTTGCCACAACCGCGACGTGTCCTGCGCCCGCCAGCAGCAGCTCCATGGTGTCGGCCAGCACGTGCACCCGTCGGGCATTCGACGCACTCCCATTCTGCTCATCGGCTGCTGCCGGCAGAAGCGCGTCGAGGTCGTCGAGTACAAGCAGAGATGGCGCGTTGGCGCGTGCAGTGGCGATTGCCTGGCGGAGCGCGTCGCGTGCGCTGCTGGTGCGCGGGTCCAGCGCCAGCGCCGCGCAGTCGATGCGCCGGCTGTGCACCAGCCGGCTGCGCTGCCCGTGCGCCGCCATGTGCGCCAGCGCCGCCGCCGCGCTGCTTTTGCCGCTGCCGCGCCGCCCACTGATGAGCAGCCCGCCGCCATGGCCGAGAAGCGCACCCTCGACGCTCTGCCACGCCAGCGCGAGAAAGTCGCCCAGCCCTGGCAGCTCACTTTGGTCCAGTTGATCTGGTTGGTCCGGTTGGTCCGGTTGACCCGGTTGGTTCAATCCGTCCTTTTGGCCCTTTGGCCACCCGCCGACCGTGATCACGACCTGCGCCAGTGTCTCGCGGGTGACGCGCAGCGGCGTCTCCCGACACTCGCTGGGCTCCACGGCTTCGCCAGCGGCGCAAAACGACCGCAGCCTTGCGCCCGCAGCAACGCAGAACCCAACGCCAAAGACGGCCTGCGACCCGGCGCCGCCCGGAAGCAGCGCTTCACGCACGTCCTCGCAGCCAAGAACAGCCTCCCCAAAGCACTCGAAGTGCAGTGCCAGCGGCGGATCCACCATGGACTTCACCACTGCGCCTACGCGCACAACCTCGCCGACAGCAAACCCCATGTGCGCCAGCGTCGCAGTCTGCGCCAGGAGCACGCCCGGCTGCACGCGCGCGTCAATGGCCACGGCGGCCAGCCACGGTGCCAGCCACATAGCGTCATCGGCCGCGCTGGCACCCGCACGCATGCAGCCATGGCCGATGCGTGCTGAGCACAGCTGCGCTACGGCGGATGACGGATGCACAAATACGACACTAGGCAGCACATCATCGGCACCAGAGCCGGCCACGCGCAAGCAGCTCACCGCGGCTGTGTTCCGGCCCTCCTCCGCTGATGGCGCTGGCTGTTGCTGGCGCCGCACCATTGGCGCCACGGCCACTTCCGAGTCGTTGTCTAGCAGCGCCACAGCCGCCTGCGGTACCATCCCGCGGGGTACCAGCCGCACGTGCGTCGATGCATTCAGCCAGAACACCAGCGGCTGGCCCACCGCCACCACACGCGCTTGCCGCAGCAGCCCATCCTCAACAGCCCCGGCGTTGAGCTCCAGAATTTCCCAATCATCCACCCCACCGACTTCGACCTCCGCCGCTGTACATACGCCGATATCCGACACAAACTCCACCCCAACCACTGTGCCCTCGGTCAGCCCCAGAAGCTGCCCGTGGGTGCTGTCGATCTCCAGTAGGTTTTCATGCAGAACGCCGCTGTGGTCACGTACCTGTCTATTCTGTGTTTGCGGGTTGCCTGACCATGCCACGTAGGCGCTTTTGGATGCGTCGGGCCCCCAAGTCAGCCGGAATACGAGGACACCACCGCCCCGCTTGCTCGACTGCGTCGAAAGCGCAAATGCCCACCGCTCTGGCAAATTCACAAGGCAGTTATGCAAAGTTTTAAATGCAACCACCAAAGTTTGCGACATTTGTTAATTGTGAAATTTGAAGGAAAAAAGGAGGAAATAAATAAATTACAGTGTAAAAAAATAGAAATAAAAAAGAAGGAAAATTAAGAGAAAGAAGCAGAATTGGTGATGACGATGAAGGCTATAAAAAATCAATGTTTTCACATGGCATTTAGTCTCAACGCACCTCTGTCTCTTAATTTTTCACGCGCCAGACTCTTTCACGGTCGATGCGCATACGGTGAGTTGTATGCGCTGCGCAAAGCGTTGATGCCAGCCGACGACGGAAACGATGGAAACGGCGTTGAATCATCCCAACCGCTGGAGCCACGTGCCAGAAGACTGCGCGCCGCCGGAGACAACAGCCCTGCGCGACCATAATTGCCATTATTTCCAGCCCGCTGTCTCCCCTCTCTTTTCCTTCTCCCTTTTTCTCTTACCATACTGTACCTGTTGACAACTGGTGTTGTATCTACATCGGCAACGCTGGACTCTGTGTCGCCCCAGTCCTGGTGCTCTGCCGCCCCCTCGTCCCCATCAACCTGGCCCAACCGGAACCGCGTATTCCGATGCACAATTCGACCCCTCGCGCGATACTCTTCTGCCCGCACCACCCCTTTATCTCTGTTGGATGGTCCAACAGCTATTATCTCTGGCTTTTGACGTACATTCAACGTTTTGCTGCTGTTTGAATGATCAAGAAGTTTCTGAAACTTGTGCGTGTCTGAGCTAATGTGCTCGTGCAGAAAATCGTCTAGACCCTGGGCTGGTGCTGATTCCATGTGGGGCCGGTGGGGGATTAGAAGAGTGGTACCCAATGTTGTTAGTTCGTTTTGCGATTTGAGATGGTCGAGGGAAGGAAAAAAATCTCGCTTGACTATTTCTGATACTTGGCGTTTGTACTCGTCGTTCGGAAGTACTGTGTGCTGTGCTTCCATTGTGTGTATGATTAAGAAATATATAGCTGATGAAAGATGGTTATTGATGTTTATTTAATACAAATAATATTATAATATTACTTTTACCCTATTTTTCTACTTTGTGACTAAAAAAAAAAAGTTCTATGGGCTTGGGCTCGTGATACTATGAGTGTCATCACTGTACATAAATATCTTGACAGTTTGCTATTTTTTTTATTTGATAACTCATTGGCTGCCCTTTTCAACGCAGACTTTGGAGGAATGGTTATATCGACAGTAATAGGTGTTTTAACTTGGCCCTATTAGGGCCATATATTAGCTCATTGTAATTTTAAGCACTTCATTTTTTTCTCATCATATATTTTGATTTGTATCTTATCAGCTTTACATTTCACCTTAAACTCGTCGCGAATGTCATCACGTAGTATTATAATTTTAATTTTTTAATAATTGTCGTGCTCTATAAAAATGTCGGTCTAAATTAATATACTTTAAGCCTCAAAAATTACTTTAGGAACTGAAAAAGGGGCAGCGCTGTGTGGGCAGTGCTGTAAACATCATGGTATTCCTTGATGTCAGTCAGCAATAACCAAAATGTGTATATCAGCCATGAGGGCAATCTTGATTCTTGAAAAGGGAAGATAGTGGCTTGAAATGTGTGTTGGGCACCACAATAACATTTACGAACCAATGTTACTGTCACTTTGTTTGCTACATTTCTTTTGTCCTCTATTTTTATAACCACACGGGCCTTCAAAATTCTAAAATTTTTCTCTATCTCTGATTTGTTTCTCAGCCAACTTAAATCCCAATAAAATCGTAAATTGAATAAAAAGGGCTGATCCTCACTGTAATATACACGTTCCTAGTCTGCTTGTTTTATTGTCCGTTTAATGTCCAAGTACAGGGTTTTTGATTTTCCCTCCTTTATTGAATATATTGATATCATTTAAAAGTGTACCAAAAATATTACCATGACTAAATTCTTGCGGTGTTTCTCGCCCCGTGTGAAGTGTTTTTTGTATCCAGACTTTATTGTATTTATTAGTATTGTAACGTGGCATCATTTTCCACCACCCACATTCATCCCTAGCCCATCTTTTCTTTTTTCTGTGCAACTTTGATAATTTGACTTTTATCACGTAAAATTTTTTAAAATGACTTTAATTAATAATATCTGCCTAAAAATAATGCAAATATCGAATATCGTTTTATTAGATGTCATTATTTAGATGGAAATATGCCATTGGACATTTGCCAAATTTTACACCAGCATTGCAGCACAGGCGCGCCTTCTATATCAACAGTTAAAAGATAGGTTAGCAGGTTTTATCGAGGACACATGGATATTGAAGATGAGTCTCGAAGCAGTCGTCTGAAATCAAAAATTGCATAACTTCATGGCGCCGATATTCGCAAGACAATTGGCCAATTTCTACATACAAAAGCTAAAAAAATTAGCTGAGCAATACGATTGTTTGGTGATAGCAATGCAAAATGTCTTGTATTGTGATTTGGGCTATATAATGGTCTACCAGCAATTGGTCCTTTATTCCCTCACTGATGGGCTTAAGGCAACGCGCATTGGGTTTTGCCAACAGTTTATTGAGAACTTTACTCGCTTTTCCAGAACAAATATATATATAACATTGTTACATGCGACAAACCATATGTCTACCCGAGCATGCCATTATATGGCTCGGCAGCCAGGGTATATATCATTGGAGATCAGATACTACCCACCCAGGTTTGTTTGCACTTTGGTCAAGACAAATTTATTACTCTTATTTTCTCTAAAACTGGTATTGTCCACGCCAACCTTAACATTAAACCACGCATTGTCAATACTGAATACTTTGTCAAGAATAGCATTGATCCCGTATTTGCCAAGTGTAAAAAATTCACAAGGACGCCAACCCCGGCAGAATCGTGTTTCACCATACTTACCAGGTCTAGCAACTTGTTACTTTTGGCTTTTACTGCACATTAAGAACAAGCTCAGAGGTTACAATTTAAAGAAAATTTGAGCGGTTAAACGTGCATGGCAGCCTGAGCTTGATTCCCTAACATGCGGTGCCTTCAGGGTTTGTTTTAAGTAATGGTTTGAAAGGTGTCAGCATGTAATTGAGCAAGGAGGGAATTATTTTTTTAAATAATAAAATTAAGTTGTTTTATTCAAAAAGTAAGGGAAATAGTGCTACCCCGATAAGTATGTTAAAAATTATAATTTAATGTAGTAAGACAAGTTGGAGAAAAAGAAAAAGATAAAAAATGGGAGGGGAAAAATAAAAAAGCGGGCGAAGCCTTATTCATGCTGTTATAATAAGGGTGTGGTGATTTGAGCGAAGCACTAGTCGCCTAGTGTTAGAAGTTTGGTTGAATTATGAAAGTTTCTATTATCAATGGAATCAAAAGTAGAACTAGGGCCGGCTTCATTATATATGTATCCCATTTCCTTTATTGTGCACTTTACCAATTTGCACTCTGTTGGTGAGAACTGGTTCTTCTGTAGACAGACTGGTGTCTTGGCGTGTCAAGGCTATGCTCTTCGTATGTGCGCGTTCCAAGCATATGATTATGGAATGAGGGATATATCAGGGTGTTATTATTGTGTCCCCTGATTTGATCCTGCATGGTACCATCAATGCCCTGTTAATTGGCATGTTGAGGTTAAGAATCGTGAAACGAGTCTTCAACATTCACTTCCATATCATTAGGCTGCTCAAAAATGCCATAAAATATCTCTTTGACCATGAATACTGCATTGGTAAAACAAATTAGTAATGACCGCTCAAGACAAACTACAAGGTATATTTATCAAATAAGTTATAAAAACAAATCTACATTTTATATAAGACAATGTGACATGCCTTTGTACAAAAAATAAATGATATTGAGCCTGGCATGCAATTATTTTGTTAAAAGAGTTGAAGCGCAAAAAAAAGTTGGAAGATGCAAAACAGAAAAGCTTGGCAAACAGCAGGCAGTAAATAAATAAATATGCAGGCGTTTCTCTCATAAACAAAATCAATTTGAAGTACATTTCAACTGCTTTAAACACAAGCTGATAATGGCTTTAAGTAATACTTTTTGATCCATGCTTTGAGGCCATCTGTGTGCATTAATTCATTAATTACAAATACAAAGCTGGCGGTCTAGCAGCATTATATCGACAGAATAATATCCTTAATCACCAAAATTAATATAATAAGCATATTGTTGTAAATGTGGCTACGGGGGAGACCAATAATATCAAATTGAGCAGACGCAAGGAATAGTGCTAAAAGGAAAATAAAGGTATACTAGAAAACAAGATATTTTGTCTTCATGATGGGAGAGTCTTAGTACATATCAGAAACTAACTATGGCAAGTGCGCAGCACACCCCACACTGCACACATATAAACAACTACCAAAACAAATCCTATTTTGATGCACCTCGAAATTGCATCAATATCTGCTGTTGCCATTCTCTGGGGAAAAACAGGTTCAATCATGAACATTACGCGGCTTCACAATTGATGTGAGTAGATCAGGGCGCCGGTTGACGTCTTCCATCTGTCCAATGCATCTGTGCGCGCCGACGGGTATTAACCTGGGTCACTGGGCTGAGTTGCGAGCCACCTGTTGAGTGCTCAAGAATATACCTGCAGTATCATAATAATATAGAATATATTTATTACTTCTTAGACAAATACTATGCAAATAATAAATAAATAAATAATAAAACTAATATATTATACCAAAATCATCTTAAAAACATCAACTTTAGCAATAACTAATTAGTAAAGAGATAGCCTACCAAATGTATGTTAATAATATAAACGTTATTTATTATTTTATTCCACCTGGGTTAATATATCTCTGGTAATTTCAATTACATATTTCCCATTACTGTATATGAGACCTGCTGCAGACCTATTGATCCTTTTTATTTTCATGATTGTCATGTTAAAATAAGTTCGGTCAATAAACTCGACATACATACCAATTCTGTCATCTTCAGAAATTCCACGAGGGTGAGATTCCTTAGCCAGTTTTAAATATTCATTAGTATTGCTAACCATTACAATTATCTCCTTGTTATCTTCGGCTAACACATTTTTAATATGCTTTTAAATTACTTTACAGGACAATGGTTCATCATATAAACACCACTTGTCAATAATAAATATAGTTGTGGTCTCTTTTATCAAACATATGCCAATGATAAGCATGCGGTGTTTTGCAAGTGTATGCTGAAGAAGTAGATGATATCTTTTTTAGGAAATAAACGTGTATTGTAGAATTACTGCTTGGATTAAAGATTGGTTGTTTAAAATTGCCAATGTGTAGCTTAAGGAATCAGTGATACGGTGTGCTGAACGGAATGGGTGCATGTTGTGATGTGTGTTAAATTAAAAATTTAAAAAGTTGGAGGACTATACCCATGCTTTATATATCACGCCGAAACACACGCATTATGCTAGCGCCAATAAAAAACAACTGAAATAAATTCAACAAAAGGCCGATTGTCACAATAGCAGCCGAGCCTACCCAAGCGTCTGTCCAACATTAAGTTGCCATCAAAAAAGAGCGGCGAATTTTTTGTTTGAACCCTTTTTCGCACATTAAGCCTACAGTCAAGGTCTACTCATGAAAAAAGTAAACACGGTTTTGGCAATGAATATGACTTCAAAAAAGTTTAATAGGTAGTTAATAGGCACGATTGCAGCCTGACTTAGACAACCAATTGACTGACGTTGAGTTACCGTTATGCAAAAGCAGAAATATTCCATTTGAGATTTTTGAACCTATGAGTCCAGCGGTCATAGTTTGCACATAAAGAAGAGTAAATACAAGTTTGTATCAGTTGATGGCAATCAACTGATTAACCAGTCTTGGCTGTTTAGCCACACAAACAATAAGTCACACAGTGACCAGAGCAATATGCTCTCTTCTCTTTACCTTTCGCAGTGCATAGCACTTATTTATTAAATATACTTTATAGCATTATACTTTATCTACACGTTCATAGAATGTCCTATATTCCAACACTACACGTTCATAGAACGTTTCCTATATTCCAACAGATATCAATAGTTGTAATGCACGCTCTAAGTGTATGCAGTTATATTCCGAATGGCGTAGAGTGACAAGATCTGAAAGGGAGAGTATCTCAGACATTGTTGAGAATGTAAATTTTGAATTGAATTAATGTAAAAGAAATTGTGAAAGAAACAAAGGTTGATTTTATTTTGCCCACTAACTTTTCAACAAATCAATGCGCTCTTCCTTCAAAAAAAACAACGCGTTCTTCGGGCACATGTGCATATATATTTACGCTGAATAAAAGAATTATCGTCAATTGTGTGATCACCTATGAATTAACAAGCGGGGTTACATTTGACTTTAAATTAATGATGATGGATATGCGAGCCGGCAGAATTTGACAAGCATCTAGTGTAAGCAGTATATAAAGTGAACAATAAAAAATTGTGTATTGAAGCAATATAATCAAAAGCAGCCCATTTCATCCTATTCCCCCATCTTTACCACCTCATGCTTAATACAGAGTAACCAGAGCAATTCCAACAATCATACACGCCAATCCACCGCCTCTCAGCCCTGTGCACTCCCTCTGTTCGTTATCAAAAGCGCCATACTGATCAATAATAACGCTAACAATAAGTTGAGTAACGACAATAATTCCATTAGTGATAGCCGCGCCCCGACGATGAATAACCACAGCAACGATCAGAACAAAGATGATACCAAATACTCCTCCCAACCAGGCATATCCGGGGGTATTTCTCGTTGCCGTTGGCCAGTCTATGGTTTTGCCTCCCTTGGTGTCTGCCAGGAAGTATATGAGGAGGGGCCAGAATCCAATGATGAAGGTGAGAAAGGATGCGAAGGAACCGGAGGTCGACATTGCTAGGCGTCCGTTCATAGGGCCTTGGATACCCGTACAGAATCCGCCGATTATAAGTAGAATCACTCCGAGTGATACCTCGCTGAGAGCCGTCATTGTCTGAAATTAGTTGTTTTGTGTGTGTATGTTTATAAATTAATAATGATCGAGAAGATAGGAGGGAATATGAGTTTTTTGGGAGTTGGTAACAAAAAAGTATTGGTAATGAAAATAACTTTGAAAAAGAAAGAAACAAAATTGCAAGAATAATTTTTTTGAAACGAGGAGCAAGGCCGATGAATTAAAGATTGAAAAATTGACCCAATATTTTCTAATCAGTTGATGCAAAAGGGAGAAATAAAATAAAATGTGTACCAGTCTGGCCTAAAACGGCCAAGGATTTTTTTTTTGCTGACCAGTGTTCAAATGATTGGACCATGTCCAAAAAAATACAGTGGTATGTGTTGTGCTCCCAATCCACAACACTTGGGTGTTTTGTGCCGATCAACTAGCCTGGTATAATAATTTTATGCACACGCCCACATATTAGTCAGTGTCAATTTTATTCCTTAAAGCCTTTTTTTCAAAACAAAGTGCATGTTTTGGCTACTCGCTGCCGCCACATGAAAAAATGAAGAGGTAAATCTCTAGAATCCGTCGCTATCCGAAAAAAAACCATAACTCGTTATCTTTTTACCGATCATTTTTTCGGTGTCAATCTCACTTCTGATATGCACGCAGTTGACCTTACATGTTCTAAAATTCTGACAAATGAGTCTTTGCAACTGCACCCCGGGTCAGAAGACAAAACAAAGGTTTTCTCTCGGCCAGATTTCTTACCGAATAAAGAAAAGAAGCGACAATGTTGACGCTTTTGTTTACATATTTCTTGTTTAGTGGTTCCATATCTACCATCTCTTTTCAAAAAGAAACATACAGATTTTGTTATAGATGCAATAAAGATCAGAAGAAAAGTTTAAAAGTATACACAGCAAAATACTGGAGGAGTGAGAGGTGGGGGTGGTGCGTTTGAAGAAAGTAAAGACTAGAGTATTTTATCAATTAGAATTGTTGAAAAAAAATTAACAAATTTTTTTTTAACCAAGAGCGACCATGAGCACGCCAGCAATAAGCAGGCACATGCCAATAACCCTAGGAATAGTCGCTGGCCTGTGTTTGCACTCGAAAAATGCAAAACTATCAACAATCAGCGAAATAAGCATCTGCGCGCAAATCGTAATGCCATTAACCACAGCGGCGCCCCTATAAGGAATGAACAAAGTAATAAACAGGACAAACGCAGCTCCGGGGATCCCGCCAAGCCAGCACCACCACGGGGCAGTCTTAAAGGCGTTCCTCCAGTCGATAGATTTGCCACCGCGGGTTTCAATCATAAAGCAGACAAAGAGAATGAAGGAGCCCATGGCGAAGGTGAGCCAAGCAGAGAATCCACCGTTGACGTGGATGGACATGGAACCGTTGACGGAGCCTTGGATGCCGATGCTGCCGCCGGCAATTATCAGAAGAAGCACGTCGAGGATGAGCTTCTTGTCCAGAGTCAGTTCAGCGTTGATTCGCGGCTTTTCAATAAGAACGGAGCTCTTAAATGCTTGGATGACTTTGTTGGTGCTCATTGTGTATGTGTTGATTATGTTTTTGGTGTCTGAATGTGTGATCTGGGGTTGTGAATAAGTATTAAATGTGATAGAATATGGTGGGAATTGATATAATAAAAATGTAGGGTTCTTGTGGGGTTTGGAGATGCAGAAAAAGAAAACAAAAAGGAAGCAAGCAACGGTGTTGCTTTTGGTTGAATTTTTTTATTTGTTCGAGTTTGGGCACAAGAAATGGTGCCCGGTTCTTAGGTCGAAGAAAAAATTTTATTAGTGTGGTCTTGCTCAACCTTTAGAAAAAAATTATTTGATGTGGTTGGCCCAGCCTAATTTGCTTTTTTTATTATCCCGGACGAATCGCGTGCGGAAAAGTAAAGGAGCAGACGAATATCGATAAGGATTAGCCAGTACGTTGATAGGCTCATCCTCATTTAGCATTTTTTGGTGGGGGAGGGCGGAAGAGCATGTTATTTTTCATTAGCAGTATTCAAAATATGATTGTTGGGATGGGCTGGAAAAAAACAAAAAGAAACATGCTCATGGCCAGATATAGAAATTTTAGATTCAAATGAATAAAAGAATTAGACAAATTCAACATCACATGGTACTGCAAATGGTCTAGGTCTTAAAATCGCTCGAATCATTAAACTTTTTTGTTTGTTTGTTTAATGCATTTTATTGATTCACAAATGATATGTGCGCACGGTCCTTCACCCCCTACCATTTTTATTTTCATTTTCATTTTTTGACTTTAAAGCATATGCAGCATTCTCTGCCCAAATGGTGAGCATGCAGAGCACCGGGCAAATGGATTTTAGGGTAAGGGCTCACACGGAGTTTTTATTTACGCGGTTTGCCTTGTATTTCCGAATGGTCTCAGCTGATGACTAACTTGCGATTGTGTAGAAAAAAGAACAGCCTGAAGAAAAAAGCCCTTGGTTGCACATCTCAAGGAGAAAAAGTTTTTTAAAACTTTATCCTTTGGTATTTATCTCGCTCTTTTAATTTTCAAGCCCTCATAACAAGCATTTGTTTTCACTGCAAATAGAAGTATTGTAAACAATGTCGCCAGCTCAGACCACCGTGCATGACGCAGTGCCCAACTCGCGCACGATCAACGAGAACGCCAGCATGCCCAAGGAGCCCGAAACAGTCACCAACTCACCCACCAACGGCCTCGCCACCACGATAACCACGGGAGCAGCACACCCGCCAGCAGACCACCCGGACTACCTGCAGCTGATCCTCAACTCATACGTCTACGACGTAGCCACGGAGACCCCGCTAACCCACGCAGTGAACCTCAGCACACGTTGCCAAAACGACATCTTCCTCAAACGCGAAGACCTCCAGCCCGTCTTCTCATTCAAGATCCGTGGCGCCTACAACAAGATCAGCCATTTAACCGAGGAGGAGAAGGCGCGCGGAATCATAGCCTGCTCCGCAGGCAACCACGCCCAGGACGTAGCAATGTCTGCCCAGTACCTGGGCATCAAGGCCACTATAGTGATGCCGCTGCTGA
>NW_026251532.1:0-36677 GCF_025024165.1 Kickxella alabastrina | reverse complement strand
TATTTTAGTGCTTGGGCTTTGTCCTTCACTCTGTCGCTCTTTCTCTTTCTTTCAGTCATTCAACTTTTGCCCATTTGGCACTTTTATTTTCACTTTAGCACTTTTTGAATTTGTGCATTCGAATTTCGGTTTCTTTTTGTTTGTCTGTTTGCTGCTCCACTGCTGCCTCGCCAAAGCGCTTGTGTGGAGATGCGCTTTCTCTGTCACGCTTGTGCGCACACTGCTGGTCTACCTTTGTCTCACTCTATCACCGCTCCCTCACACCCGCTTGCTCTGCCGCACTGATAGTCGTTTTGTCTCACTCCACATTGATGCCATTCTTGCGATCTTGCCTCTCATGGTCCCTCTGTCACTGTCTCTTTAGCCACGCACCAGTATCAGCAGCAGCAACATCACTACCAGCAGCAGCACACAACTGGCCGATCTTGAGTCTCTGTCCTGGGTCTCGTTTTGGCTTCTCTCTCATTTTGTTTTTGCTGTGCCAACATAACTGGAACCAGCGGCTCTCGATCAACCTCTGCCTTGTCATCTTGTCCACTCGCGTCTAGGCCTATCTCTTTCGCTCAGTGCTCACACTGAGCGTGCTTGTCTCACATCTGCTCTGCCTCTTTTTTACGGGCAGATCCTGATTGCTCTCTGCCACTGTTCTCATCGCCTGCTCCATTTGCACCCCGACCGTGCAAGTGGCAGACAATGTGGAGAACGCTTGTTGTTGTTTCTTGTCTGTTGTTTGCGCCTGCATGCCCATTCCGCACTTTGTGGCCTGTGCGCTTGGTTTTTGTCACTTTGTCGTCCTTTGGCCTCGTTGCTCATTGCTAGTGTGTCACTTTCGGTTTTCGTGATGTTGCTTGCCTATTGTAGTGTGCCCTTTGTCCCCTCCTCTATCTACTCCCACGTTGAGTCCATCTTGTGCTTTTTGGCACTGCGGCCCTGATTTGACTTTACTCTGCTTATGTCTGCTACTGTAGCCTGCTTTACCACCTGTGAAGCTGTGGCCCACGGCTGCCGCCTTTGTCAGCAATTGGGAGCGTCACGCTCTGCACATTTGTTCCTACCTGTCATGTCTCTCGCGTCTTTCTTTGTTTTTCTCACGCTTTTCTTTGTCTTTCTCGGCTTTGCTCTGTTTTTCTTGTTTGCCCGGCTGCCTCTTTTTGCACCTATATTTGTGCCTGGCTGACCCTTGCCCCTGTGAGTGTTTATCGCTGTGCTGCTTTGTTGGCACTTATAGAAGAGACACTTGGAGATTGATGACGGAGTCTGAGACCGAGTGGATATATTGTGGCTGACCGTCTATAAGCCACGGATAGCACCATTGCATGGTGTGCATGCCCTTTTTTCTTATACACAGACAGACACGCGCACGCATTTGTGTCATTTCGCTCTTGCCTTCATCGACATTGGATCCTGATCGACTCGCGACCTGTGAGCTGCCCTAATCTTGCTCAGACATCTCGTACTCTAGCACCACACGTTGCCATTGCTGCTCTTTCGTTTATTCGGCGACTGTTGTGCACTTCTGCCTTGGTTTGCAGTTGAAGACTGCTCACTCAGCAACATGTGTGTGCTTGCTTGTCTTGCCTTGCCTTGCCTACCTGCACGTTTCACTGACTATTGATACTCTTTCCACTTGCTCCCACAGTTATCAACAACCATTCATTTAGTGATAAATTCCTTGCGCTTTGTCTCAGCTGCATGTGCAACTGCTGTGCTGCTAAACTGTTGATGTCATAAAAGCTGGTAATGCGTCCTCACTCCACATTGTGCTGTATCAGATTCATATTTCTTAGTCATGATTAAACTATGCTTATCAACCCGAAAGCGTTAGCTATTTTCTTTATCGATTCACATTGTTTTTTGATTTATCGTATTTGCTATATAAATAAATGCATTTTAGTAATTGCCGTGATAGATGAGTCCAATAAATCTGTATTAAAACCTAAAAACTGAGGAAACCTCCTGCTGAGCCTTCCCTGCTGTCATTTTATAGGCAGGTATAAAATCCTGGCCGCTGCTGAATTAATGCCTGGTCAGCATTGTCTTAACTCGCAAGCTCTCGGCCCAGCTGAGCTTATGGTAAGAATCACCATATCGAGTTATAAGATGCGGATGCATGCTCGGGGTTCGTTCTCTTGACTAGCTTGCTCTTTTATGCCAAGGTTTTTAATTATTATCTTTAAAACAGTCTCGACTTTCTTCCGATGTAATATGCTTGATTGTGCACCCCTTCAATCCGCAGACGTAGTAGTTCTGTTTGCCTTGGGATTCAGTTGAGCTGAAAATTCTTGAAATGCTGATAGTAAAATCCGCCATTGTTAGGGCTGACTACAAATGTGTGTTTTTGCTGAAGAAAGATGAATGCTGAATATGCTGAATGTAAAGAGTAATGTTGAGAAAATGCAAATGGTGGAGCGACTGCACATGTTTTATAATGTAAGGGTAGCTTGCAAAAAATTATAAATGATATAATAATGCAAATTTTCAAAACAAAATGCAATCAAGTGCAAACAAGTGCTCGTAAATGTTGAAAAGTGTACCCAACCACTCACCATTTGGAATACGTGTATTTATATTCCTTGGGGTTAGATATTTTAAATTGTGCCTTAACAGATCTACTAATAAATAAAGGAGTACTCTGGTCTATATTAATGAAAATATAAAATTATGAGTCAATGATTTTGAATAGACCCTACTTACTATGCAAATAAAGGTGATGCACGCAAATAATTTGTAAATAAGCCAAATTTAGAGGCAGCTAGCTAGACATTCACAACCACACGTCATAGATGAATCAATTAATATGTTGAGATAAAAGTTTCAAAGTCAGATTGTTTATTATTTTAATACGCATGGCGTAATTATTTTAAGGGTAATTATTTTTGGGCAGGGGAAGCTGCTGGTGGAAGGAGTAAATAAATGAATTGGTTGATTGATTGATTGAAAAAAGGAGAAATAATAAAGAAAATGTAAAACAGTAAATACAACTCAAAAGAACGGTTGAAATATGCACCTATTGCCATAAATTTGCTGTTGGTCTATGTTTAATTTGTTGATTAAGTATGCGAATCCCCATTTTTTATTTTTATAACATTCATTTGCATTAATTAAAAATAAGAAACTTTAATTTGATTCAACATTGTAATTTACTTTGTACTCTGGCTTTTCATGCGCAGAGTAGCATATGGCGGCAAAACAATTAGGCGCGAATTTTTTCGATCGGTGTAACCAAATTTAGCCTAATATTACAAATTTGATTTTTTTTAGCAAAACCCCGATTTGCACATTCACTCCTTTCCGTATTTCCATTCCGGCAAATCGTAACTCCGAATTAAAAGAAACAAGGGAGGGGAGAGGGGTTGCAAAATTAGGCGGGGAGGGGGAGTGGATGCGGGTTTGTTTTTTTGCAAATAAAACCCGCTAAGATGAGCCATGCGTTTAAGAAAAAAAGTATGGAATCTAATCTTTTTTTGTAAACACTCAAGACGGGCCGGGCCCATGTTGACATGAGTCACAAATTTAGTTTTTGTCTGAGAAGCGATGAATAAGAAGAAAAAAGAGATAAAAGGTGGACTTTTGCATGTGCGCGCTTTTTTTCTTTCTTTCGTCAAACCCTTGTTACTTTCTCTTTGCTTGTCATCTTTCCTTTTCTTTTTTACGATCTTAAACAAAATACTTTTGTCTTTATATTTTTTAGTTTTATAAATAGCAATAGCAATAACAATAATAAAGCTCATGCTTCGCGTGCTTCAATCAAGTGCCGTCAAGGCGGCAGCAGCCAAGCGCATCGTTAACAGTGCATCATCCACACCAACCGCAAGCCGTCAGCTATTCTCCACAAGCACGATCAGCCGCGAGCAGGATGGGCAAAAGGGGCAGCTCAACCGATACAGCGCAACCATCACGCAGCCCAAGTCGCAGGGCCCGTCGCAGGCAATGCTGTACGGCACCGGAATGAAGGAGGTGGACATGAGCAAGGGCCAGGTGGGAATCTCCAGCGTTTGGTACGAGGGCAACCCCTGCAACATGCATCTTCTGGATCTCGCCGGTAAGGTCAAAGAGGGCGTGCAGGCAGCAGGACTTGTCGGCATGCGGTTCAACACCGTCGGTGTCAGTGACGGTATCAGTATGGGCACCCGCGGGATGTGCTTCTCACTGCAGTCGCGCGATCTCATCGCGGACTCGATCGAGACCACGATGAGTGGGCTGTGGTATGATGCGAATATCTCGATCCCCGGGTGCGACAAGAATATGCCCGGTGTGCTGATGGCCATGGCACGGCTCAACCGCCCGTCGATCATGGTGTATGGCGGTACCATTCGTTCTGGAAAGGGCTGCAAGGGCCAGCGGTACGATATCGTGTCGACCTTTGAGTCCTATGGCTCATACGTGGCCGGAAAGATCTCCGAGGAGGAGCGCTTTGACACCGTGCGCCACGCGTGCCCGGGTCCCGGTGCCTGCGGCGGCATGTACACGGCCAACACAATGGCCGCGGCCGCTGAGGCTATGGGCATGGCCCTGCCCTACTCGTCGACGTCCCCGGCGAATTCGCAGGAGAAACTCGATGAGTGCTTCAACTCCGGCGCTGCTATTCGCAACCTGCTCGAGCTCAACATTTGCCCGAAGGATATTATGACGCGCGCGGCCTTTGAGAACGCCATCACCTTGGCAATTGCCATGGGTGGATCGACCAACGTTGTGCTGCATCTGATTGCGATTTCCCGCGCGATCGGCATCAACCTGACGCTGGCTGATTTCCAGGCTATCTCCGATCGCACGCCGTTCCTGGCTGACATGAAGCCCAGCGGCAAGTACGTTATGGAGGACCTGCAGCCAATTGGTGGTACTCCGGCTATTCTCAAGTACCTCATGGAGGAGGGCCTCATTGATGGATCGACCATGACGGTTACCGGTAAGACAATGGCCGAGAACTTGCGCGCACTTCCAAGCCTCCCCAAGGGCCAGGACATTATCCGCCCGGTGGACCAGCCCATCAAGGCCACCGGCCATCTGCAGACGCTCTTTGGTAATGTTGCCCCGAGGGATCTGTGGCCAAGATCACAGGCAAGGAGGGCTTGCACTTTACTGGCACAGCCAAGGTGTTTGACTCGGAGGACGAGATGCTGCACGCCCTGGAGCGCGGAGAGATTGTCAAGGGACACGTTGTCATTATCCGCTATGTCGGCCCAAGGGCGGCCCTGGTATGCCCGAGATGCTCACCCCGACGAGCGCCATTATGGGCGCTGGTCTCGGCAAGGACGTCGCTATGCTGACCGATGGTCGTTTCTCTGGAGGAAGCCACGGTTTCATTATTGGCCACATTACTCCGGAGGCTCAGGAGGGTGGCCCCCTTGGGCTGATCGAGGATGGCGACCACATCACCATTGATGCTGAGACCCGTGTTATTAACGTTGACCAGCCGGAGGCTGAGATGGCTCGCCGTCGCGCCTCTTGGGTCGCACCTCCGCTGAAGGCCGATCGCGGAACACTGTTCAAGTACATCAAGACTGTCAAGTCTGCGTCCTACGGCTGCGTGACTGACGAGTAAGCGGTTAAGAAATATTGATTATAATCTTAATAAATGAAGTTAATTAATTAATTGTATGCACTTGAGTTATATATAGATGGACCTTGCCTGTGCACATTGCTTTTTCTACATATCTTTGGTGTATTTTATTTGTTTTTTTTAAATGGGTGTGTTGTTCGTGATCCACTTTTGAACCTTTTGAAATAATAGAAAATATCACCAGTCCATTAATTTTTTATTTTAATTCTCCAACACTCATTTTTTATTTATTTAAAAACAATGTTATGATTGGTGCCAAAGAGAGGTCGTGTCCTTTTTATTCATTGCTTTATTCTCTTTGAAAAAAGAAATATAAAAAAGGGTGATGCATTTTCTTTTTCTTTTTATTATTTTCTTTTAATTTCTATTTTTGCTTTTTATAATAAGGCAGCCAACCAGCCAAAATAAAAAATAAAGAGAGAGTGAATGAAAAAATGGGTTTGAGAAAGAGAGAAAAAGTATATGGTAGTGTGAGACTCCAAAACTCTTATTTTTTGCTCTCTTTTCTCTTTCTCCTGTTTAAAATACTAGTCCATATATATACTTTATTTTATTTAGCCAAACTATTTATTTTCTTGTATTTATTTGAAAATAAAAGTGTAAGGTTTTTCCCTCCTCAATATATAACATAGAATATATGTAGCAAAAACTAGCATATATTGTTTTGTCTATTTTATTTGCGTATATAGATATTATTTCCCTTTTTTCTTATCTCTTTTTTATTTCATATTCCTTATTCATGTATTTAACTCGCACCTTGGTCATAACCCTCTTCATCCTATTTACACTCTCATGGCAATCCAACGCAGAACTATTCTTGCGTAAAAAGAAAAATGAAGGTGGTGACAATAGCGGTGGCGGAGGCGAAGACTGTGAAAATGATGAGAACCATCATGGAAAAGGGGGTTCCAGCGGCAGTCACAAGCACAATGGAACCAAAAGCAGCAACAACAGCAAACACACTAAACCATCCTCTGTCGATAAGACTAACATTGCTATGAGCAGTGTGAGCGGCGCAAGTGATGTGCAACTTCCACGGACCCCACGGGACACCAATAGTACTGCATTGGAAACCTGCGAATCCGGGTTCACCAGCTGCCCCATCTTCGGCTGCATCAGTGACTTGCAGTGCCCGGATACCTGCGCGCAACGCACTACCCCCGAAACTTGCATTTTCAGCCTCAACGGTAATGGATGTCGGTGGTCAATGGGCAGTTGTGTACGGGATATACAATGTCCCGTAAACTCCCAAGGTATATGTCCGGAGGGGTGTCAGGGATGCGGGCCCTTTCAGTGTATTGTGGAGGGTCTGGTGTGTCCTGTGGCTTGTGAGGATAGGACAATGTCGGAGTGTGTTGTGGGAGGGGCGGTGTTTAACGGAATAGGATGTGCGTGGAATGGAAATTCTTGTGTTATGTGGGATGTGATTAATGCTGTGCCGGTGGATGCAAGGCAGGTGAGGGCGGCGGATTATAATTTGGGCGATGATGGATCACCCTCGGCTTCGGGCTTGGATTCAGTGTTGGGGGATAGTAATGGAGGGGTTACAGATACAGTTACAGATGTGGTTTTGAAAACCACCTATGTGGATTCGTCCGAACCAACAAAGTCCAAGACCAAGACCAAGACCAAGACCAAGACAAAAACCAGCGAGAAGACAAAATCGTGTACCAGCACAACACTGGTGGAATCGCCGTTACCTTCCGAAGTGTTGCTGTCCTCAGATGAGAAGCACTCAAAAACAACAACGAAACCCCCCAAATCTTCACCATCCCCAGAACCATCACCAGAGTCTTCAGAGTCTAAAAATAATGACAAAACAAGCTCATCTTCAAGTTCCAAAAAGACCGATCCACCCTTGGAGTTCCTTAACATATCGACAGTGAGCAGTCTGCACAACCCATTCTCACTCGAGTCATCATCCACCCCAAGCAAGACCAGGTCCATATCGACGATTACCGGCACAGGCAAACACACACAGTCTTCCACTGGCATATCACCATCACCCTCACCAACAGGCTCGTCAACTTCAAATCAAGCTTTGGATAATGATGAGAAAGCCAAGGGCCTGGGCCTTGGCTCTCTCATTGGCATCCTGGTGGTGGTCCTCGGTGTTGTTGGGCTGGTGTCCTGGGGCGGTCTGTATTTGGTGACTCGGCGCAAAGCCAGATTTAATTCGTTGCCTGGAAATTACCAGCCACAACCGTCGAGAACTCTGCCGACGTATTCGCCATCGAATTTCAGTAACCCGAGTACGGTTAACTTGCCGTATTCTGGGAATGGAGCGAGCGGCAATAATAGTCAGTAAAAGGAAATGCATTTGAAAAAATGAAATTCTTGTATTTTTCTTTTTGGTTTGGTTTGGTTTGGTTTGGTTTGGGCGCTGGCCGCCTGATTCAAGAGTCGGCGAGGTTGGTGGTATTTGCAAGGCAATTAGATAAAGTTTTTTATATATAAAATACATGTATTATTATTACTATTATTGGTTAATTGTCTATATGTGGACGAGGTTGATCTGGTAGTATGCCAAAGCACCCTTACGGGGTGTCTGTGGGGTGGGCAAGGGCCTCGGAGCCGGCAAATTCGGAAAACTCGTCCTCAGCGTCCTTGTCCTTGTCCTCGACCTCGGCCCCGTCTTCAGCCTTGTCCTTGTCCTTGTAGTCGGCTTCATCCCCCACCTTCGCCCCATCACCCTCACCCTCACCCTCACCCCTGCCTTCATCCCCACCCTCTTCAGCTTGCCCACCCTCATCGTGTGCGTACGGTGGAACCACCCACTCGGAGATAAACGAATCGTCCATGTCCAGCATGTCCACAGGCTCCGCCGCAGCATTCCCCCGCCCATCGGCACGCCCACAGCCCCGCCCCTCCGCCCAGCGCCTGCAACCGATCCAGGGCTCAGCCCGGACATCTTTTGAAAAGCCGCATACCTCAGCGCCATCACCACGGCAACATCCGACCTCTCCAGGGCAATATCCAGCGGCAACATCCCATAAGCATCCGGGGTATCCCACTGCGCACCCCTGCGCACAAGATACCAGACAACGCGCACATTGCCCAGCCTTGCCGCCCAATGCAGCGGCGTCCCGCCCATACTCCGGCCGGGCGAGCCATCGTAGGACGTGGCGGTCATGCGTGCGCGTTGGTTGGGATCCGCGCCCCACAGCAGAAGCAGCTCCAACATGCCAAAGTCCCCCGCGCCCACAGCCTCGACCAACGGCGTCGCGCCCGTCGCCGAATCAAACGCATTCGCACTGGCGCCTTGCGCCAGTGCTCGCAAGGCGCGTGGCAGGTCGCCAGAGCGCGCAGCCTCCAGCAGCTCCGGCCCCGGCTCCGCGCCGGCCTGCAAGGCACTGCCGACGAACAGGCGGTTGGCGTACTTTTGCATGATAAACGGCTGCCTGTCGCCACGGGCGCTGGCAGCCCTGGGCCTCCGGGGCTCGTCCAAGGAGGGCCTGCGCGCCTCGTAGATGAGGTTGACTCGGCGGTTGCCCAGGCGCCGCATAATGTGCAGCAGCTCAGGCTCCCAGTTGTCCAGCTTGACCGAGCGCACCTTCGACACGTGCACGCCCAGGCTGCGGTGGATGCCGGAGCACTCGATGCACAGCAGAGCCCCGACGGTTGTCGCTGCCCACTCGGGGCTCGGGCCGCCGCAGTCCACGCATTGGTCGTTGCCGTCGACGCCGGCGAGCTCAGCCATGCGCTGTCTCTGCTGCGCATCGCGGCTGTCTGGTGCTGCGCCCGGCGCGCCCTCGGATGCGGGCGGGAGCGAGCCGCGCGGGATCGGCGGACTGCCCCTGCCGCCGCCGCCGCCGCTGCCGATTGGCTGCGACGCCGTGCGCGTCACGGCCAGGTGCGCCGGCGCATGCGCATACAGCGAGGCCTCGATGGCCTGGCGCAAGCAGCTGTGCCACGCAAGCAGGTCGTGGGCGGACTCTGCCTGCAGAATGTACGTGCGGTTGGGCGCCACCAGCTCGAACACATGCCGGCGGTCCAGTGCCGCAGCGGCGCCCGAGCCCGCGCGCGCCAGGCATAGGTGCAGGGGGATGGACTCGCGGTCGCGCGGCGTGTCGCGCTGGAAGTGCGTCAGCTGCCCGCTGGATACGCAGAACCACCGGCGCTGCCATGAGGACAGCAGGGAGTATTGGCTGCGCAGGAACAGGTACCCGGCCATCTGCTCGTTGGGTGCGAGCGCCAGTGACGGTACCAGGGGCCGGTGGGGCGCAACTACTGTCGGCTGCCCGCCCCCTGTGTCCCCTTGGCCCTGGCCCTGGCCCTGGTCTTGGCCTTGGCCTTGGCCTTGGCCTTGGCTGTAGCCCTGACCTTGGGCCTGACCTTGGCCCTGGCCCTCGCCCTCGCCCTCTTCCTCTTCGTTCTGGCCCACGCGCACATATCCGCTGCCGCTGCCGCTGCTGCGGCCAGTACTAGACGAGCAGCTGGCTGCGTACATCTGCTGCGTAGCGGCTGCCACCGCCTGCGCCTCCTCCATCTCCGCCGCCGCCGCCTTGCGCTCCCTCGCCAGCGCCGCCCCCAGCGCCTGCATAGTCGGCTCAGCACCCCTCAAGGCAGCAAAGGCCTGATGATGGCCGGCGTATTGCGCATAAACAGTGGACAGAAACCCCTCCATAAGGTCGATCCGCGTCACCGACGCCAGGCGGCTCAAGTCCATGGCCAGCCTCTGCACCTGTGCAATGTACGCCCCCTTGGCGGATTCTACAGCGGCCTCGGCGGTGTCGATTTGCGGCTGCGGATCGCTGGGCTTGCGCGCCATTAAACGCCCGAGCTGCGACTCGTACTCGGCCTGCAGCACGTCTACACGCTTCCGCCCCTGTCGCACCCGCCCAAGCCCCCCGCCGCTATCCGATAGCTCCTCCTCCAGAGGCCGCACAGCTACCATGTGTAGTTGCTCCACGTGCATCGCGCGTCCACGCTCAATTTCTGCCAAAATCTCGTTAAGCGTCTGCAGACTCTGCGAGCTCTTCTGCGGAGCACTGCCTGTGGGCGACAATTGCGCGATTCCGTTGATGCGCGCGAGCACTTCTGTCCACTTACTGCTGTAGTCTTGCGACACCTGCTGGAGGGCTTTGCATGCTTTGCTGAGCCCCTGGATGTGCGACTCTAGTGTGCTGCTGTAGTCTTCGAAACTGCGCAGGGTAGTGCGGAACTGTGGTGAGTCGCTGATGCTGTCGGATAAATTGAGTAGTCCGTTGATACCGCTGCCGCCGCTGCTGCTGCTGCCCTGCGCGTCGTGAGAATGCCGCATTTTAGTGCCCAGTTATGCGAATTGTTTTCTTTCAATAAATGAAAAAGGTGGTGTGTTGAATTCGACAAGATGAAAAAGCGAAATGCCAACAAAAAAAATGATTAAAACCATATAAAATAAACGCTACTCTTTTTAACTTTTCTTTGCATCCTTTGCATCACACCTTCTTTCCTGGCAATCCAATAACACGGACCGGTCCTCCTTTTTTTCTTTTTGTGATGACATGTACGCTCAACCCAAATAATCACTACTAATCCGCTGATCTCGATTCTAAAAAAAATGTAATGTTTTTTTTCTTCAAAACTTTTATAATAAAATTAATTATACCCCTTTTTATTTCCCTTTTCTTGTTTTTATCTTGCTCATTTGACTTGCATAAATTATTTTTTTTATACGTTGATACTATGCCGCCCAAACAAAAGAAACAGTCCCTCTATTCAGCCGACTCCCTTGAGGACGACTTCGCAATCGACACCGAGTACGTTTCGGATCAAGCTGAGTCCCACCACAAACCCCAGGAGGAGGACGACAACGACGACGATAGCTCCCCTACATTGCCCACCACCGCATCCAACAAACGCAAAACAACCACAGTCACAACCACCACCTCCAACAAAAAGCAAAATCTCACCACTCCCACAGCACCAAAGGAGAAGAAACCCAAGCCAGGTAAAATCGCCAACTTTACCGTTCCCGAACTCCCCCTTGACCAAGTATCGCTCTGGAACCAATACATGAAAAAGGCCTATCCTGGCATCACCCAGTTGGAGCTCGAAGACCATCTAATGCACCCCAAGCACACCTACACCATCCCCTCACCCCACAAGGAACCCACCTACGGCAGCCCTGATTATTTGGAGGAGCTAACAAAAACCGCTATTTCCACGGGTAAGAGCAAAAACAAAGTCATGAATGGCGCCCC
The DNA here is from genome assembly GCF_025024165.1 of Kickxella alabastrina. Classification (NCBI taxonomy): domain Eukaryota; kingdom Fungi; phylum Kickxellomycota; class Kickxellomycetes; order Kickxellales; family Kickxellaceae; genus Kickxella; species Kickxella alabastrina. Next base: position 24,932 of record NW_026251532.1, on the reverse strand, counting down.
ACAAGTCCTCATCATCAGCAGCTCTGCCCTTCGCGTCGTCGACCTCGTGCGTAGATTACGCCCAGTTTCGACTAAGCGTCCAGTGATGAAATTGTTCAGTCGTCATCTCAAAATTCAGGATCAGAAAAAGGCCCTGGCGGATGGTGCTGTGGATGTAGCTGTGGGAACTCCTAATCGCATTTTGAAATTGTTGGAGGAGAAGGATTTGAAGGTCAATCGATTGAGATTGGTTGTTATTGATTGCTGGCAGGATGATAAAATGCGTGTCGTGGTGGATATGGATGATACTAGAAAGGATTTATTCGCTATTTGGCGCGATCACTTATTGCCCATGTCGAAGAATCCGGATTTTGGTTTCAAGTTCCGCCTGGCATAAATCCATTCCCTTTTTTTTAAAAATAAATAAACAAAATAATGGTATTTGAATTAAACATTAAAACCTATTGAAGAATTAATTGATTGAAAACACAAACCTTTATCGTATGCAAATGAATGATGCGGATACTTGGCACCCAACCTTTTCCACATATCTTCAAATGCCCGATTGCACACTGATGTTAAAGCCAAATGAGCAAGCAAAGGCAAAGGCAAAACAAGTCCCAGAATAACATTTGCCGGCGGATATCTAACATTGTCATCGAATAAACCGCGCTCAATACTCATTCTCTTGACGGAAGTAGACAGTGGATCCACAATCGGCACATCATCCAGCTCTATGCCCCTCACCCAGGACTGCCATGCCGGAATTGTACGGATCCTCGTTTCCAATAAGATATTTTTCAGGTAGATCTATGAAAGCAGGGAGGCAAAAAAGAAGCGCCGCGATTATTCTAATGTCGATGGGTTTATCGAATCTCGGTAAAGCGAGGCTGGTCCGGTTGATTTTGCTTGTATTCAGATCCAGCTCCCGAATTATTAGAACCAGCTCCGCCTGTCTGTCAATAGTTTTGCAGTCAAACACTTTATTAGTCAGCTCATAGAACCTCGGGGTATCTGCAATCTCAAAGGTATTGTAAATGTAGATTTTGCAGCTTCCAAACCGCTTGAACTTGTGCCAGTAGAAAGACTGAATCCCATGGAATGATCCTGAAATGTTGACATTGGGAATATACGCAGGTAACAAGGCATTGTTGAGGATGCCTGGGCACCAGCTGACTGAAAGGCAAGGTTTAGATACTTCAAAGCAGGGAACACCAGCTGAAACTCGGGGTTGTGCACATGGCTGATATTACCCACCACTAAATTCTCGTCTTCATCATAGTGTACTCACATTAAAAAATAAATGCAGTTTTTTCAGTCGAGAAAACTTAATTTATCCAGAGGTGATACCATTGGGCAAAACTCGTCAACGAAAAGCCAGAAGTCAATTGGTCCAACTTCAAGCTCTTTCGGGCTTTTGAGTTGACCTTTGGCAGACTGTCCACATTTAAATACTCCGCGTATTAAGACTGAGATGAGTGAGTTGGTCCGAAAATGTCAGCATCGAAAATAAGTCACTTAGTGGCTTGAAATGTGTACTGGGCACCACACATTCTATCTTCCCTTTTCAAGAATCAAGATCGCCCTCATGGCCACTATACAAATTTCTGTTATTGCTGGCTGACATCAAGGAACACCATGATGTTTACAGCGCTGCCTACACAGTGCTGCCCCCTTTTTTAGTTTAGTAAGGAATGTTTAAGACTTGAATATATCGATTTAGACCCACATTTTTATAGAGCACGATAGAATGTACCTGGGGCTTTTTAGCCTGGTTGTATACTGGTCAATGAGAATATTGGCAATCGTACACGACGGTTTGAATCTGTCCTGGGTATTAATAGCAACTTGTACCACGTTTATAAATATTCTGGTCAGGCTCACGGCATGCTCCACAAAAGCTTGACATCTACACTACCCTGGTCTGCAACACTAGTGTCCTCCATATATGCTTCTTCATCAGAACACTCGAACTGCAATAATCTGACACCTGTCCACACACTGCCCACATGGTCCAACTCCGGAGACAATGCATCTAGCAGCAACAAACCATTGGAGTAGCTGCCAAGGTGCATGTCAACATATTTGACGTGGTTCTGCCCTCTGAACGCCAAGATGTCACTGATGTTTGTGTCTAGTTTACAATCCCATTGTGCTAGCTTATCAGTAGCATTAAAGTCGTGAGAGCCCTCAATTTACACTCACGACCAGACAATCGGCAATGCAATCCTTCTCCACTGGTGACACACTTTCAACAGGGTCATTAATTGATGACATAGCATGTTTTTAACTACCCCAGGTGTGATACAAGAAATTGCGGCTTGTCTCTGGCGATTGATTAATGAATCAATCGCCAGTTAATTCCCTACTTGGACATGCGGGAATTCATATGCACATATAAATACTAATGAATATGAACAGTGGAGGCTGTTCATCTCGGAGCTTTCTTTTAGTTCATTCAGTTCAAATATATATTTTTAACATAACACCAGGCTTGCTTGTTTTGTACATATGGTCAACTGCAAACTCTAAGATGTTTAGAACATTATTTGACAACTCGATGCTGGACATGAAGTAAAAAAGCTGAAAGTATAAATGAAATTGGCAAAATTGAGTATTACGCTAGAATTTCGGTTTTAAGAAAAGAGAAGGTATGGTGCCAAATGTGGGTGTACTAGATGAATTGAACTAATTAATAAAGTCTGAAAAATGTCTGGTGTGGAACTGAAAGAGGCAGTGCCATGTGGGCGGTGCTGTGAAGGTTTTGTTGACATTTGATGTGAGCCAGCAATATCCGGAATAGACATTGTGGCAGTAACGACATTATTTACAATGCTGGTGCTTGAAAATGGGAACCATGGCCTAGAATGTGACTTGGGCACGACAGAAGGATTTATTACAAAAGAGTAAATCAAAGTATATTTATTTCTTCCAAAAAGGACAATTCCTGGCTGCCCGACAGCCACTCCTTTTATATGCTCTCCCTGAGATATAAATAAACTATAATAAAACCCCATCGTTGCTCTGATTGCCACGCGTGTAATCCATTAATCTCAGTAAGGCTGGATTTTTGTTTACGCGACATGATGTGCCCCAACTGTGGCATATTCTATTAATGATGAAACAGGATGTTGGTTTAGATACATTGGAGATGGAAACAGAATCTTACAGAAAAATCTACCGCTAAGCAGTAACGTTGATCATTGTTGATTTCATTGAGTTTGCCTAATTCCTAGTAAGGGGTTTATAGGCGTGAGACCCAACCTCACCGCCCCAAGAATAATTTGTGTTGTAGGGGCATGTAGCCAGGTCTGCAATAGAGCCCACAATGTACAAGGTGACATGGCAGACATTCGGTCTTATTCATCAACTTCAGTTTATGATTTTTATTTGTTTTATATTTTGCTCAATGTATCTATTTTTTTTGACGCACCTGAACGCATTATCCAAATTTATTTAAACATTAATTTATAAATAAAACAGGCAGTTTTGAAAGGCAATTTTTAAGTAATTTATCAATACATGATCAACCAAAACAAGGATTTACTCATGTATTTTTGGAACGGATACTTTGTATAGGTTCTTATTTATGACAACTGGGAAACAGCCATGAGAAAAATCAAGAGGATTTAATTAAACCTCTGCGTGAGTCGACAACAATTCTAGACATGCTTGCCAAGATGAACAACCAAAATAAAACATCTATGCCTGCTAGGCCGTTTTGTATTGGGGTAATGTGTGCTAACGGTGTTCTACTCCAGTGGCCATTGCCAATAATAAAATATAGAGTAAAGTGGTTTTTATTGAGTTGAAACATAGAAGGTACGCTTCCTTTTTGTGCAGACTATGTCTTTTGCTTGCATCCGTATACATCTAAATAAAATAAAATACTCCATTTTTACCTGTTCATTAAAGCTACTTTATATTTTATTGTAGAAAGAAGGCACGGTAATATTGATTGCAATGTAAACGTATTTTTATTTCCTATCCCCCATTTTCAACAAGAAATATGACCAAAGTAAATATCGGGAGCAGTGCCATTATACCCAATCTGGAGTATTTATTTCACAAAATAGTCAGCTATTTTATGTATTTGAAAATGTAAGAACATAAATAATTATGTTAGCTGATTGCTATAAAAGGCCAAGCATTTTCTGCGATACGTTTTCAGTTTCCCTATACCCACGCTTCAATTAGTAAATACACTGCTTCCAACTTGAACATCATCAATCACCAGATTAAATATTATAATTCCAATTAATTATTTCAAATGTTTTTATTAGAAGCTCCAATTAAATGCCCAGATTGTAGAATGTGTTTTCCGGATGAAGATGAAATGGCAAGACATTATGAAAATGAACATGCACCAAGAGAATTATAGGAATTATAGGAATAATTAATAATTAATAATTAATAATTAATAATTAATGAATATTGATATAACAATAACTTAATTGAATAAAAATATCAACGAGCGCCCAAATAAACACTCCAATGTGTGGGAAAAAAATTTATGGAAATATGAGTCTGTTATAATAAGAGGGTGTGTGTGGAGCATTACAATGATAGTGTTGAAGGTTAGATATAAATTTATAAAGGCTGTTATTATCAATGGAATCAAAAGTAGAACCAAGGCTGGCCTCGCCTTATATATGTATCTCATTGCCTTTGTTGTGGACATTGTCAAGTATGCACTCCGTTGGCAAGAACTGGTTTTTCTACAGACAGACTGGTGTCTTGGCATATCAATGCTATTATCTTTGCATGTGCACATCCGTATGTGTACAGTATGAAACGGGGAGCATATCAGGGTATCATTATTATGTCCCCTGATTCAATCCTATATAGTGCCAGCTATGCCCTGTCAATCGCTGTGGTGGCCAACACACATTTCAGGCCACTACCCTTTTCAAGAATCAAGATCGCCCTCATGGGCACTATATACATTTATGTTATTAATGGCTGACACCAAGGAATACCATGATGTTTATAGCGCTGCCCACATAGCATTGCCCCCTTTTTAAGTTCTTTAAGTAATTTCTAAAACTTGAATATATTAATTTAGACCCACATTTTTATAGAGCACGACACTTTTCACACTTTGTACTTTTGCACTTTGCACTTTGGGTTCTTGAATCGCATTATAAAAATTGGCTGGGGGCAGAAAAGACGACATAAATAGCAATTAACTGATTTAATTTTGGCCATGGCCCATAGCAATTTCAAAAGACCAGTAAAAAATTGTATATAGGGAGTAACTATATGTTTTTAGGGGGAAAAAACAAGGAATCGCAATAAAATCGTTGTGATTGCACTACAAAAGGGCTGATTGTCGTTGTCTCACTCAGTCAACAACACGTGATTCAAAGCATTCTGAACAAATATTTAACTTTTAGTAGTTACAAACAAAACAGTTGCTTTGCTAAGTAGGTATATAAAGTTGTGTAGTTTTTTTTGTAGTTGGCTAGTAGGTTTTATCAATATAAAATTTTCAAAAACTGCACTGTAATTAATCCCCAACCATAGAAAAGACCTTTGAGATTGTGTTTACACACTTATTTTTGCATTTCGTTAAAAGCTAAAGTGTGTTAACAGCACGTTAACACCTTTCACCAGAGGTAGGAAATTAAGTGCAATCATTTGGCAAGATACTCAAAAGCAGGTAGCCGAGCGCAAAGCCAAGGAGAGCACTCTCTGATGCGGTTACTCACCCTCGCAGGCATGGCACAGATTGATTTATCCAAATATCATGGCGGTTATAGTCGTCAGAGTTGTTTAGTACAGAACAGGACTTTATCAAAGAAGCAAGTGGATTTATGAATCTATTTTCTCTGGGCAAAGTGTGGACGTTTTTTGTCTAGCGCATCAAATTCTAGCCGCCCGCTTATCAGGCGTCTTTTTTGTACTCGTATTGTTGTAACTATGTATGTGTGCTCCATTTTTCTCTATTTCTCTTTCATTATGAATAATTCACGTGATAAAATATCTTTGATTTAATTCAGCTGTGATTAAGGCATTTTCCACATTTCCCACCCGTCCCTTTGCTATCTGTACTTTTCCTAACAAAAAATTCGCGACCATAAAAAAAAGGTAAGCCAGATCGATCTGGTACAAAAGAGTTATTAAAATTATGTTTCCCGCTCAACAAGATTCAAACGCTTTCTGTTTTTTCTTATTTTTCTCAATTTTGTTGCAAATTTAAAACCAAAATCTAAATTCCACACCCTTACTATTATAATATAACAAAAATATGTTTGCATTTGTATCGCAAAAGCTGCGCACTTCGGTTCTCCTCAACACCCTAGTTCGGCCTACCGCCGGCGCGCGGTTCCTTAACACGTTGGAGCGCTCACAGGCGCCAAAAACGCAAACGACTTATAAAAAGCCATTTACTCAGCGCAAACAATACCTCTTCAGCGCCTACGAGCACCAATTCACGACCCCCACCTTGCTAATTGTCCAGCACTACAATCTCAGTGGTCCGGAGCTTATGGAGCACCGCCGGGAGCTCAAAGTATCCGCGCACGGCGCCCGTCTTATGGTTGTTCGGCCCAAGATGGTCAAGGCTGTAGTGAGGCATACGAAGTTTGAAAACATGGGGGATTTGTTTTCGGGGCCTATGGCGTTGATTTATTGGGATAAGGATATGGGGTTGGAGGCTGTGAAGGAGGCTATGGAGGTGGTGAGGAAGCAGAAGAAGATGGTTTTGTTGGGCGCAAAGTATGGTGATAGTGTTTTGAATGTACCGATGGTTGAGGGGTTGGTGGATTTGCCCGAGATTGATGTGTTGAGGGCTCAGGTTTTGGGTGTTTTGCAGCAGCCTGCCCAGCAGCTGGCCGCTGTGCTTAATAGGATTCCGCAGAGATTGGTTGGCGTGCTCCAGCAAAAGGTCGATGCTGAATCGACGACCGTTGACCAGTAAACAAACAAAATTAAAACAAAACAAAATATTTTCTATTATCCCGTGGGTAATCAATACATATACATTTTTTACATTAAAAAACCACACCACACCATGCCTACTATTCTGTTTTTTTATAATCTACTTGTTGGTATCAGTTATCATCTTGTCGATATGATGGACCAATTTGGCGGCCTCCTGCGAGCAAAGACCGTGAGCAGCCCCATGGTAAACCTCAAAGATAACATGTTCCCTGCCGATCGTATCAGCCAAATACACCGAATTACTCGTCCTCACCATATGATCCTCATCACCAGTCACAATAAGAATCTGTTTATCTGGTAGCAGCCTCCCAAGCAACCTCAGCCTCGCAGGCGATATGTAATGTCTAAACACCGTCCCGACCTGGCCCAAAAACGACCAAAACGACATTGGCCTAGAGTTCCGAGACTTTCTTACCGCATTCTGTGCACAATACTCCAGCATATTCTTGCAACCAGATCCCTCAGGCGCCGGCGATTCTAAATATTCTTTGGAGTACAAGGAGCCGCAAATAGCCTTGAAGCGCGCAATGGGGTCGCGGACGAAATTCGCCCCCACCGTGTCCACTATCCCCTTCAGCGGCGGCAGGGAGAGTCCGGCGTTGGTCACCACCAGCGAGAGCGTCTTGACTCTATGCGCATATCCGGTGGCAAACTCCAAAGCCACCATTCCGCCCATACTCGCCCCGACCACATTGACCCTTGTGTTCCAGCCCAGCACATCCATCAGGCACTTTAGGTCCCTGGCCATCACCGAACTAGTAAAGGACAGCGGTCCGGAGGGACCAATGTCCGAGAATCCGGTGCCGCGGTGGTCGTAGACTAGGCATTGGTAGTTGGAGAGTTTGAGAAACTCGGCTACGTTGGGTTCCCACATTTGCCGGTCCGCGCCCATCCCGTTGATGAAGACGATTTTTTCCTGGCCAGTGCCGTAGATCTCATAGTAGAGATTGAGCGCGGGCTGGTCGCTGGGGCTTATGTTGATGTGGCCGCGTTTCGAGAGGTGCTCGGAGATGGGACTGTTGGGCGTTTGCACCGGCATCGTGGTATCGATTGAAGTCAAGGAATCCATTATGCGAAATAATAAACAGATAATAATAATAAAAGTTGAGTGCAAGGGTGTTTTTGAGCAGGACCAGAGCTTTATATATAGATATTATGAGGTAGGAATGAGCGAAAGAGAAAGGAAGAGAGGGAAGAGGGGGAAGGGAGGATATGAAATGGAATGAAATGTTAAACATCTCACTCCCACGCCCAGGTCACTTTAAAGCCGCTGCTGACATATTTCGCCCCCTGTTGTTTATGGTGGAAGTACTACATGTGAAACATGGAATATTAATTTAATTGCTGCAAGAATCAAATATAATCAACACTTTAACAGCCTTTATAAAAGAAAAAGAAAAATGAAACAAAAAGTGTGACGCGTTTTTTGTGGTTTGCATTTCCTGATATTTTTTAATCGTTTTCTTAAATTATTAAATAACCAATTCAAAAAGTATAACAATGAGCGGACAACAGCAGCAGCAGCAGCCTCAGCTACCACAGCAGCAGCCTCAGCTACCACAACAGCAGCAGCAGCAGCAGCAGCAGTCAGCAATTCGGTATGCGCCGAACCAACAGTTTGTCGCGAGACCTGGGCAATTAGGCATGGCAGCAGCCCCCCACCAGCTCCAGCTCCAGCAACAACAGCTTCAGCAGCAACATCATCAGCAGCAGCAGCAGCGGCCGCCAATGATGCAGTTCCGGCCGGGGATGCCTCAACAACAACCGCTACCGCAAACGTACATGGGCGCAGCTAATCCACGCTCAGGCAACGGCAACGTGACAGCAGCCTACAATCCCATTCAGCAGCAGCAGCATATGCGTCCCTCGTCTGGCCGGCCATCTGCCCCGACAGCCACATACCAGAGCACCAACATTAACATAGCCGGTGTAGTAGTGGGGCAAGCTCCGCAGCCGCATCCAGCACTAATCCAGCCACAGATTCCTACGGCCCGCAAGCGCAAAACTAACAAACTGATGGCCACAACCCCCACGGCAGCATCTGCTTCGGCCTCGGCAGCCACAACAGTGGCGGGAGGCGCAGCGGATTCCGCAATGGACGACTCTGTATCTGGAGATGAAATCGACGTCCAGCCGTATGCGGTTGCAGTGGGCAGATACCAGAACAACCACAATTTGATGTCTGAGATATTCGTGGCTCTGCCTAATAGCGCGGTGGAGCTGCCTAGGCATTATTATGAGGAGCTAGACCGGGTCGTGGTGGAGCGGGATTTGGGCCGGTTGGAGGTTGAGGCGAAGGAGTGCGAGAAGGCGCATGCAGAGAAGGTTGAGGCGGCGGAGAGGGGCAGGGGCGAGTTTAGAGGCGTGATGGAGGAGCTGGCGAGGGCTGGCGCCGGGGACGTGGATATGGTGAGGGCTAAGCTGGCGGACGTGCTGGGGATGGAGTTTGTTGATAACCCGTTTCGCACCATGGAGCGCGTGCCTGTGGACAGGATCGATGCTGTTGAGGGCGCCGTGTATAAGCAGCTGTGAGGTACGGATCTGGGTTCTGGAGAATTAAATCGACCGCGAGATTGGATACCTTTATGATTTTTTTGCTGCAGATCAACGGGTCTTCCCCGCCATGTGTTCTTGTTCTGTTGAATGGAGATTATTGATTCAAACATGCTATGCGGCACTGCGCATTTAAACTACGAAATTAAGCACATAGCATTGCCCCCGGCCGTGCCCCCTGGCACAGTCGGGAAATGTTCTGCTCCGTTCTGTTGGGAGTAGGCTTGCTTTTCTTTTTCCCATCCATCCATCCATTCATTTCCTTATTCTTTTCTCTTTCTTTTTGGTTTTGGTTTTGGTTTTGCTTGTTTACATTTAAATTCCATTTTCTTATTCTGGTCATGTCAAACACGTCAATTTCGCCCACAGTCATGCTCGGCGTGCTGCGGCAGCTGCCCCATATGTCAGGGAAAATCGTCGATGACACGCGGCACGAAAAAGTGCTCTCCTACATGCAGCTCTTTCTTTCCACCTCACCGAACGCAGCTGCGCACCTTCTCAGCTGGGACTTTCTCACGACTCTCAGCCAATGCCTACACAGCGCCTCGGACCCGCGCATATCCTCTGTGTCCATCCGCTTTCTCGCCGACGCGCTCGCCCTGTGCCCACAGGACCTCTGGTCCTCCGTGCAGGGGCACCCTGTGGTGGTTCCGTGGGTGGTGGACAATCTCGATAGCCAGCATGCGCTGGTGCGGCTGAGCTGCCTGTACTTTATGCGCAAAACCGTACCTGCGTTGTGGAGGATGAGGAGTCAGCAGGAGCGAGAGTGTGCGCGGAAGCTGATGGAGAGCGCTGATCTGGGCCGCTTGTTGGTGCGCAGACTCTTGGACACAAGTTTCTTTGTTGTCGCCGAAGCCTGCCAGCTGCTCTGCGCTGTCAGCTGGCGCGACCCAGGGGAACAGAGTGCGGGCGGAGTGCAGGGGGAGTGGGTAGCTGTGGTCGAGCGGATGCTGCGCAAGCAGTACGCCTTGCAGCGGGCCGCACATAAAACCGCCGTTCTGTCTGCGCTGACCGCTCTGTACGCACATACGCGACCGGAAGTGCGGCTACGCGCGCTGGAAGTGGCAGGGCTTGTGGCACTGAGGCCGTATTTGTTTGACCCCGATCGGCTTGTGCGCGACCGCGCCCTGGACGTGTTTGAGGCGGCTGTGCGCGAGCTGCCTCACGACGGTGGCAGCAGTGTTGAGCAGAGTATGCGGGTGCTGGAGGAAGGCGCACTTGCAGAGGGAGGTGGTGGTGTTGCGCTGCTTGTGCGGCTGCGTGCGCTAGCTGCGCTTGTGCGTGCTGTCCCCCTGAACCCACAATTGCGCGAGCGGGAATCCGAAGCATGCTTGCATGTTTCCCAATGGGCGCTCTCGCTCCTCTGCCAATTGCACGTTCCAGCATCGAGCTTGCCTGCATGCGGCAGCAGCAGCAGCAGTGAGATTCCGGATGATGCAGCCACCGGGTATTTGCAAGCCCTGGGCGCCGAGGCACTGCGCAAGGGCAGTCGTTCTGTGTCCTGCGATTTAGCGCGCATCGTGCGCGAGCACAGCCGGTACTCTGCAGACACGGCGATTCTGGCACAGCTCGAGTCGCTGCTTTCGCTGCCGACAGTCAACAAGTGGCCGCAGCTGCTGCATCTGACGCTCGAGTGCCTCGTCTGCTCCTTGCGCCACGCAGCCACCCAAGAGAACATCCACTGGGCGGATGCCCGGCACCTGGATACTCTGCCGCGGCTGATTTCCACATTTGCCATTCGCGCGCCCGGCCTTCAAATGCTGCTCGCCCTGGCCACCCAGGTGCTCCTTTTAGGCGAGCCCTCTGTGGACTTTTCCCGGCTGCTTGTTCGCGCTTTGGGCGCGAGAATGGCGGATGTCGAGTGGGAGCCGCGCGACACTGTGCTGGAGTTTCTCGCTGGGATTACCCGCCAGATGCAATGGTCTAGGTGCGCCCCTGTTTGGGCTGCGCTGCTGGAGGATGTCGTGGGTGCAATGGGGGATGCTGAGGAGTATGTGCGCGCGGCGGCGGCCCATGCACTGGTTGCTGCGTTGGAACACGCGGATCAGAAGACAAGACGCATGATCGTGAGGCATCCTGGAATGGCTGCCGAGGCGTTAGCATCTTTGCTGGATGACTCTGAAGCATTTGTCAAGCGCGCCGGCCTGGATCTTGTCACTGCGCTGGGAAAGACCGCTGCATCTGCTGCTGCTGATTCTGATTCGGACTCTGATTCTGATCCTGATCGTGGTGAGATCGAGGGTAGTGCGCCGTGGCTGTGCTGCTTGACCCATCGCAAACTCTACTTGCTCTCAGATCATCCTGATTTTGAAGTGCGCTTGCGGTGTGCGAGTCTTTTAGCCTTGTTGTTGTTGATTGTGCCACAGTATGGGTGTAATATGGCCGCCCTGGTTGATGATGAACTGCAGTGTGGTTCGCTGTTGCTGGATTTGTGTCGTGATCCGTCAAGATATGTCAGGAGAGTATGTCTGGATAGCTTGAAAGAAATGCTACAGCAGCAAAGGAATGCGGACATTTCTGGTGGTTTTCCGTACATAGAGAAAGAGGACAAGAAGGAGAATGGCGATGCTGGTGGTGGCGGCGAGAGGAAAAAGAGGGCCGATGGGGGTAAGACCAAAGAGGACGGAAGGAGCGAGAAGAGCGGGTTTTGGAAGAAACTGGCGGATATTGACTTTGCTAGGCTGGAGGAAGGACTTTCGGCAGAGCATTTGTATCAGGAGGCCCTGGATACACAGGTCGAAAAGGAGCTGATGCGGGAGGAAGGTGATGTTAACCATGGGAATAATATTTTAGACTGCTATTAAAAATATTATACGTTTTAATATCCTGTTTATCTTGGTTTGTGCACAGCCTCCAATTCCGTTAATATGCAGGTACTTGACCTAATGAATTTCTACTTCAAATAATAAAAGATGTAGTTGGGCAATCCTTAATCGAATATTTTTGCTGTAATAATGCCAATGAAGTCACTAATCTTTATATTTGCAATTGTAACAATGTATTAAATTAACTAGTGGTTTTTGATATATCCCAAATTAATGACCTTGTTCTTGTGAGTATACCGCTTATGCCAGATAAAATTATCATCCTCTTGAATATAATACACGTTTTGCTCACTACACCCAGAATTGACCATGCCGCCAAATACAAAGTCCTCGTTTCTCGGACCATGGTACTTGAATTCTGTATCCAAGCACTTGACGAGATTTCGGTTGAACATGTAGAATTTGCCATTCCTGTATAACACACGATTTAGTGTATCTGGATTACCCTTGTCGCCCAATCTGGTGTGGTGGCTAATGTATACAGGGTGGTCGGATCCTGTGTTGTTTCTCATCAAATCGAGTACGTACCCCTTGTCGACAAACGAATCATCGTCAAGCTTGATAAAAAAAACTCTATACTATCATACGACTTGATGACCCTTGAAAAACAAAGCGTCTTTTCATCTAGCCTGCGGTATGTTGAAGTCTTGTTGCACACTATCTTGCACCCTGGCTCCTCCCAGTCGCACACTGGGTACAGGTAGTCACCGAACCAAGTGTTACGGTAGAACTGCAAGTCCGTGTTGTTGTTAATTGGAAATATGATTGCCAGGCGGTCAAGCAGCATTTGGTCTTCGATTGGCTGGCGGTGTGGGTAGTGTGGGCTATGATGAGGTTTCTCTGGGAGTGACCATCCTTCGAGTGCGCCCCAGTAATTGTGGTGGTACGATGTGACAATTAAACTGATTGCAATAATTCCCAGAGCTATGAGCAGTACCAGGATACGCGGACGATTGAACAGGATCGGTGACATTGATTAGAATGATATTCTTATTCTTTAGGAAATATGGAAATACAATTTGGTCAAAACTAATTAAATGAACGTAGAAAAGGTATGTTGTTTACAAAAATTTAAGAAGAAAAGATGAGTAGAAGGAATAAATCAACTATTTGAACCTGACAGCTTCAGCCTCTCTTCAAATCTGCAATGTCCAGAATATATTTGTAAAATGAATACGAAAATGAAAATGATGTAATGCTGATAGATAAATATGATTTCATTGCAACATGCTAAAAAAAACTCCCCGGACGATTTTATTTTTGGAAGAAAGAAAATGGAAAGGCCTTGGGAAACTATTAATGAGTTCCAATAATAGAAACGAGAACACATGGTTAGGACAACATGATTGTGTCTAATGTTTTTGCGCATTGCTGATTCTATTTTTATTTTTTTATTGATTAGGGCAGGTTCTATGAATTTTTTTATTTTTTGGTAATAACCTGTCTTTTCTTTGCTAGTATGAGAGGCTTGGATTCAATTATAAAAACTATAAAAATGTTTCTACTTTTGGAAAGTATAGCGCTGTTGGGCACACATTCCATTTTTTGTAATAAAAAAGTTGTTAGACATTAAATTAAATTGGTTTTTATCACATTTTTTAAATTGTGATTTATTATACGTGTCATAACAGCATACGTGTTTTGCGCATAGCAATATTAAAAATGATTTAGGTAACCAGTGAAAAGTTATATTTCCACATGTTACAAAGCCGCTTTATTGTTTTCAATTCTGAACCCATTTAAAGCACACTCGAAATATATAAACAAATAAATAAGATGTATGAAGACAGACTACCATCTGCCAATTTCACTTGGCTCCCAACTTCATTTGTTTTTTGAGAATGTTACAACAGCTGACAACTAAAAGAGTGTGCAAAAGTCTTTATAAAATTGTTGATGCTTAATTGTTAATTAGTCCAAAATAAATATTCTAAAATAAAAGCAATATATAGTGATTCTCACAAGCGTAACACCTTTAAACTGTGCCATCACTGGCTTGTGTCCCTGGTGCCAAGATTTAGTCAATTTCAGGTCTTGACTTTAACCATATATCCTCACAGTATGATTTATTTACCAGCTCCCATTTGGCTGGACTCTGACCAACGTCAGTCCTAAACAGGTTTGTGTATGCATCCTTGCTCAAGTCCAAGTTAATGCCACCGCGATCCACCACAAGCACATACACAGACTTTGCTTTGTCGATAGTGTTACTCACACTGAGACACGAAAAACATTCTTCCAGCTTCAGTGATTGGACGGCCGTGATTAGACTAATGTTAAAATAAGTATAGTCCAGTTCACACAATGGTGGAAACTGCACCATCTCTTGTTGTGTTATAAGTGAGTAATTATAGTATGTGACGTTCCCAGAACCCGTCAACTTGGCAGCCATTACGCCGGAGACGCCAAGAAGGATTGCGAGAAAACCAGACCAAAGTGAAAAGATCATGAGTAAGATTATAAATATGAATGAGTTATAATATAAAGCAGAACAGTAGTTTAAACATAATACATAAATGTGGCAGCGTTGAAAGAAAATACGATGCTTGGGTATTTTTTTGTGAGATTATTTTGGTCTGTAAGTGCTCTTCAGTTTATTACAGTTTCTGCTTCAGTGGGCAAACTATTATACTGCAATATATCACAATAAATTGACAATACTTTTATGAACCTGTGTGCAAATTATTGTTTGTTTGTTTGTTTATATGCTCTCCCCTATTAGCAGCTATTCATCTATCTGAATCCTTTGAAACGTGTGTGGCGCACACTCATTGCTAATATGTAAATTTAAATATGTAGCCAATATCCAGATTTGCTGCTTTATTTTTTGTTTTGCTTAATTTTGCAACAAGCAAAATAAAACTATGCCAAGACCATACACAATGTTATGTCTTGATTAAATATATTTAATATATCTAATTATTGATTGTCGCGTACTTTACATGGCGTTTTGTGTTTGAAAAAATGTAAAACACTGTTCAATAAAATCCACAGTGTGCAATTGCAAATTCTGTCTTGATATTAATTAGTTTTATAACAATGAAGTATAAGTAAACTGGGGCCATTAAATAAAAAACATTATTGTTAGCGTCTATATTCCATTGTTTTATTAATTTAATTAACATTTTGTTGTAAAAGCGGCCAAAGGGAAGACCATTGATTGATGGCGATCAACTGATTAACCAGTTTTGGCTGTTTAGCCACATAAACAATAAGTCACACAGTGACCAGAGCAATATGCGCTCTACTCTTTACCTTTCACAGTGCATAGCACTTTAGTTATTAAATATACTTTATATCGTTATACTTTATCTACACGTTCATAGAACTGTTGCGCAGACTGAAGATATGGAAGTGGATGTTGAGGTCGAGAATCGCGAAACAGGTTTCCACCTGCGTGCCGATTGATAGGACGCTAATTGGATCATGCAGGCGTAAATTAGGGAGGCATTACATTGATGCCCAAACATGCTCCCTATCTTGCAATGCACACGCATAAACGCACACACACGCAAAAACCACAACACTGACTCCCTAAGGTACCGGTCTGCCCGCAGAAAATCCGGTTCTCACCAACGGAGCGCACAATTGACAATGTGCACAGCAAAGGCGACAAGGCACATATATAAGATGAGGCCGGCCCTAGTAGTACTTTAGAAACATCAGTAATAAAACCTTTTATAAAATCACCCCTAACTTTTAACACTAGACAACTAGTGCTCCTCACACCCCCCTCTTACTATAACAGAACGTCCTACATTCTAATACTACACGTTTCTAGAACGTTCCTATATTTTAACAATGGTACCATACAGGATCAAATCAGGGGACACAATAATGATATCCTGATATACCCCTCCTTTACATAATGAATATGCAAAGATCATAGCCTTAGAATGCCAAGACACCAGTCTGTCTATAGAAGAACCAGTTCTCACCAATGAAGTGCACAATTGGTGGAGTGCATAATAAATGTAATAGAACTTATTACTACTGTTATAGTAAGAGGGGGGTGTGAGGAGCACTAGTTGTCTAATGTTAAAAGTTAGGGGTGATTTTATAAAAGGTTTTATTACTGATGTTTCTAAAGTACTACTAGGGCCGGCCTCATCTTATATATGTGCCTTGTTGCCTTTGTTGTGCACATTGTCAATTGTGCGCTCCGTTGGTGAGAACCGGATTTTCTGCGGGCAGACCGGTACCTTAGGGAGTCAGTGTTGTGGTTTTTGCATGTGTGTGTGTGCGCTTATGCGTGTGCATTGCAAGATAGGGAGCATGTTTGGGCATCAATGTAATGCCTCCCTAATTTACGCCTGCATTATCCAATTAGCGTCCTATCAATCGGCACGCAGGTGGAAACCTGTTTCGCGATTCTCGACCTCAACATCCACTTCCATATCTTCAGTCTGCGCAACACTACTAGATATATTTATGTCAAAAATACACTATAAGGAAGCTTGAAAGCCCCATTTTTCAATTCAAAACAATCAATAATAAAATAGGAATCGCGATCGTAAACAATCACAATTTCAAATGCTCACAATTGTTTTAAAATTGGAATTATCGCGTGACATTGGAATAACTGATGTCACAAAGGCAACAAGATACATATATAAGATCAGGCTTACAGCTTTTAAGTGCACTATTGAATTCACTTGTTAACATCCTTGGCAATAGCTGGTGCCATGTGTTACGTTAAAAATATATATATTGAACAAAAATGAACTAAAAGAAAGCTAAGGGATGAACAGACTCCACTGTTCATATTCATTAGTATTTATGCGTGCGTATGAATTCCTGCATATCCAAGTAGGGAATTAACTAGCGATTGATTCATTAATCAATCGCCGGAGACAAGCCGCAATTTCTTGTATCACACCATGTCAGTGCGCACTTCAAACGGATCAATCATTGGAGTGTTTACAGTATCTTGCCATTCAACCGACAGTGCAAATATGGATAAAGAAAATTAACTAGGCATAAATTTCAAGGCAGATTGGTTCAAAGTTGCTATTATTAAAAAAGTATTTCATATTTGTGCCTGCTCTGTCATCATTGTTATGCAGCAAGATAAATCACCGTGTCAATATTAATTATCAAACGCTGTTTGCAATAAAAGTGTTTTTTATTGTACATCTCCTTTTTACGTTAATTTCCACAACTAAAAATATGACAGTACTCACTTTTCTTGGAATGGTATAAATAGCAAGCTGGCAGACCAAGATTTAAAAAGTAAAGGAATTTGGTTTGTTTTAATTATCTTACTAATAAATATTAAATAATATTATGTGTTGCCCAAACATCTGACCAATAGTCAAAAGGATTGTGTTGCTGTAAACATTTGCCCAGTTGATTCCAGCAAAACAGTGTTGATGCTGCTGCTGCTGTCTGTGCCGCATATAAGACCACTAGGTACCATTATCTCCCAGCAGCTAAGATTCTTCAAATACCTTACTGAGGAATCATATCTGAGTTGATCCTCATTGCAGAAAGACCAGTTGACAATCAACATGATGAATGCACCACGGTCTGGCTCTGTGTGCACATTCATTTCCAGAGAGGTTTTCATGAAAATTGGGCTGAAAAGATGGGCTTGCACAAAACTGCCACAAAAAATAGGCCTGCACAAAACTGCCACAAAAAATAGGCCTGCACAAAACTGCCACGAATTGTCAGCCCTCAAGCAAAACGACGATTGTGCTGGGTGCGAAAAAGGTTGCGAGTGTAGCGGAATAATTGCTGTACAGCATCAACCCTGTCGCCTTTCGTGCTCCCCTGCTTCACTTCGATAACTAAGAATAGTTTTGAGTACCATATTACTATGGCCTCATCGAGAGTAGCAACCTTTTCCTTCTGCCAACTGAAGGTGCGGCCAACAGATGCATTGCCTATGCTCTTCGTCTCCAAGCCAATGTCGATCCTTTCGTCCGACTGTGAATCCTCGCACATTTTATCTGTCGAGTGACAAGGCAAAATCTTTCTGAGTGGTACTGGCCGTGCCTTCTCCCCAAGAGAGCAGGTATCTAGTGCATGGCTGACCAAACTGACAAATACAAAAAGGCAATAATTGGCGAATATAATTATCTTCCAATGGATAACCTATCTGCCGAGTTGTGTGTGCTGGTCCACAATGAGAACTCGTTGCTGGCCAAGCACAGTTTGAATGCAATATTTTAATGGCTGTTTTTTTGACCATGTCGAGTGGCTGGAATGAACTGAATCAGCCATGATGAGCTGTTCAAACATGGCTGTGTTGTTGACTGTTATGTAAGTAGGTGTATTAAATAAACTACTAAAGTATATTTTGTCTAAAACTAAGCAAAGGCAGAAGAAAGAACTAATAAATGTTGTTTCGCCCTATTTATGACTGTGAGTCTTCATACTCACAAGGAAAAGGGCAACTGATAGGCATTCCCTATAAAGGAAGGCTGTGCCCAACATTATTTATCTAGTTATTCAAAACTTAAAACATGACGGATGATGTGATACAAGGAAATGCGGCTTGTCTCCGGCTATTGATTAATGAATCAATCGCTAGTTAATTCTCTACTTGTGTTATGTTGAAATACATATTTGAAAAATGAACTAAAAGAAAGCTAAGAGATGAACAGCCTCTACTGTTCATATTCATTAGTATTTATGCGTGCGTATGAATTCCTGCATATCCAAGTAGGGAATTAACTAGCGATTGATTCATTAATCAATCGCCGGAGACAAGCCGCATTTTCTTGTATCACAATGAGCATATAACCCAATAATAACATATATGTAAATTAGAATGCAGGGAAATAAAATGGCAATAATGATACAAAATGTGAGAGTAAAAAATAATTTGCGCCTACGAGATAAGTCATGCTTCTCTACCTTCCCCATTCATTTTACATTTTAAAATTTAAATATCTATACTCTTATTTAATATTGTTTTACTTAGTATTATTAGCAGTTTCATTGCAATGTATGCATTTGAAACTTTATCATATTATAGGCAAAATTAGTATTGTACTTGTTAGTCATTCCCGCTGGTTCATTGCCATATGCTCACCACTATTTTCTGTTTTCTTTTCTCTGCTCACCACTGTTTCTTCCCCTCGCGCTCCGCCTTCCGCCTGCCGCCATCATTCTGGCTCTGGCTGTCCCTTGGACTCACTGCTGTTTCTACGTCTTGCATACTGCTTTGCGCTTCTGTTATTTTACCACGTATTTTGTCTTGTGCTTGTCTTCCAATTCGCCGCTGCCACTTTAGCCTGAGCTCTATCTACACCAAGGATGCCACCACAGAACAAGTTCTGCATTTTTAAGATTTTATTAGCATTTTATTTACTGATTTTATTATAATTTAATGCAATAAATGCAAATGATTCCCAAAAAAATATTTTCAAAAATATTTTCAAAACTAAAATCAAAAATATAATTACATCGTTAAGCGTCACGCTTAAGTCATACCCAAAGCACGAGTCAGACGCAGACTAAATACCTCCCTGCATCTTCAAAAATCTCGACTTTCTGATATTTTAGGCCAAAAAACTAGAAAAATGGGTTTTGAAAATTTTCCGCTTAATAATCTGCAATTTCGCTATAAATGTCTGGAAATTCCAAAATACATCTTTACTAATGTAGTGCACATGAGTCAGGGTTAAAATTTAGAGGGAGGGGAAGGCGCTCTCATCCTGGAGGTTGACGTTGACACGGGGCTGACGGGGCTGACGGGGGGCGTTGCCACCGCGGGCACCAGCCGGACGGTCACCACGACGCTCACCACCGCGGGCACCGCCGCGGGCGCCGCCACGGGCGCCACCGCGGGCACCGTCGCGGGAGTCATCAGAGCGACGGGGCTGGTTCTCGACAAAGCGCTGCTCAATAGCAACAAGGGTCTTCTGCTTGCGCTCCTGGTTCTTCCGGCCCTTCGAGGCGTGAACAAACTGCTCGGCCTCCTCACGCACAAGCGCAACAGCGCCGTTCTGCAGCTGGCTCTGGTCAACACCACCCTCGTTGGCCTTGCGCAGAGTGCGACCGGCATCGATGCCACTGGCCTCACGCTCCTGGAGGTACTCCTCGAGGGTCTTAATAACCTCCTCGGGCTCCTGCTCAACAACGGGAGTAGCAACGCCATCCTGATCCTTCTTGGCCTCCTCGGCAGCCTTGGCATCATCCTCGACAAGAGCCTGGTCCTTACCGAGCCAGCCCTGAGTCACCTTCTTCTCAGAGTCGTCCTTACCAGTGGCACTGTGACGGTCAAACTCACGGCCGCGACCACGGTAGGCGCCGGCACCACGACCGCGCTGGCCATGGTGAGCGGGACGGGGGGTCTTATTGAACTCCGAGGGGGCATCAGCGGCATCAAAGCCGGCGGTCTGACGCTGGGTGTGGCGAGGAGGGTAGCCGGTGTTGGCTCTGCGCGGGCGGTCGGCGGCGGGGGTTGCGGCGGCGGCAACGGGAGCGGCAACCTTGACGGGGGCCTTGGTCTGCTTGGGGGCAACCTGGATGGGGACGTTGGTGTCCTCGGCGTTGTCGTTCAGCACGCTAAACGGGTTAGTGTTAACGACGGACATCTTTTATTGTGCTATCTGCTGTTGAATTCGGAAATAATAAATCCGTTATTTATGAATTCCAAGTTAATCGGGAACGTGCGCGGCCGGGTTTTTGTTGTGAATAAAAATAATAAAAGTAAGAAAATAAGAAGAGCAGTAAAAGAGTCAAAAATTAGTCGGCGTACGGTATAATATAACGAAAAGGAGGAAGACAAAAGGTTTGGTCGGCCAACTTTACTAATGGCGAGCGATAGGGTTATTCTGTAAAGAAAAAGTCAGACAACACGGCCCAGTCTAAATTTTTGACAATATGAGCAACAGACACCCCACACCCGATAAGAAGAGGTCTGTTTGGCGGTCTGTTTCAGATTGATCCCCAAGGGCCACGCATTGCTCTGCCAACAAAAAACTAAGCCAGACACCAGCGCAGACGCAGACAGGTAAGGACACGCTCATGCCCTACTCCGCCCTGCCACGCTTCCAAGTGGCATTAGATATTTTCAAATTGACTCAATAAGCATTTGGAATGTCCAAATTCGCTTGAATTCAAATTTTCCATTTCGCCTGACTTCCATCTCTGTCAAAAATTTCTGTGATCCGTAAAGGGTCCCAAGCCGGTGCGGATGCGTTCCGCTCTGACCGTTCCCGTAGATTGCACTGTAAAATAGCGATGGATCCATCCAGCATTTCACACTTACATGATGTGTTGGATACGGGTTAAAAAAAAGTTTTTTGGAAAGTGGAAACACGAGCCAAAAATTGATCCCCACTTTTGGTGGAAAAATTCAACGCCCATTCGCGCAACAATCACTCTCATCATAAACTCTCCCCCCTCCCAATCCTTTTCAGTTTTATTTTGGCAACTTCTGGTTTTGGATTCAGTCCAAAATAGAATAGTCTGAAATTTGCGTTAAAATCAGGTTCTGGATGTCGATCCCCTTTTTCGATTGATTTTAGAGGAGTTGACACTTGATAATTGTGCAAGGACCATTTTAAATTGCGTTTTTGTATTTTGATGGGCATGACTCGCCCGAATCGGCCGTCGAATTGTACTAATACACTTTTATTCAGACAATCTGGCACATTCAAATGGTAGTTTTTAAGCAACTGATTAAATAATTATCAACCAAAACATAGGATTTGGTCATGATGTATTTTTGGAACAAATACTATGTAGATTCTTATTTATGACAACTTGGAAAAAGCTATGAGAAAAATCAAGGGGATTTAATTAAACATCTACATGAGTCGACAACAATTCTAGACATGCTTGCCAAGATGAACAACCAAAATAAAACATCTATGCCTGCTAGGCCATTTTGCATTGGGGTAATGGGTGCTAACGGTGTTCTACTCGTGGCCATTGCCAATAAGAAAATGTGGAGTAAAGTGTTTTTTATTGCATTGAAACATAGAAGACGCTTCCTTTTTGTACACACCACGTCCTTTTCTTGCATCCATGTACATCTATATAAAATAAAATACTCCATTTTTACCTAGTGTTCATTAAAGCTACTCCCAATATTTTATTGTAGTAAGAATATATGGAAGTATTAATTACAATGTGTCCATTTTTTTTCTTCTATCGCCCATTTTCAGCAAAAAATGTGACCAAGGTAAATATCGGGAGCAATGCCATTATATCCAACCTGGAGTATTTGTTTCACAAAATAGGCAGCTATTTTGTGTATTTTGAAGATATAAAAACATAAACAATTATGTTTGCTGATTTCTATAAAAGGCCAAGCATTTTCTGCAATACGTTTTCAGTTTTTCTATATCCACACTTCAATTAGTAAATACACTGCTTTCAACTTGAACACTACTACCTATCAGCTTAAATTATATAATTCCAAATGTTTTTACTAAATGCTCCATTAGGGTATAAATGCGATGCTCCTGGTTGTGGTGAGGAGTTTGCAACTAGAAAGGAAAAATCAGATCATTTTAGAAAAGAGCATATGCATCGTCAATAAAAAATTATCAGGCTTTCGTATAATTTTAGATTTTATAAAGTGTAGAGTGTAGAGTATTTCCAGTTTAAGCGCTCTCTTCTTATGCAACCATTCAATGACTTTTAAATTTCAGGTATTTTGATTTTTTAATTATAAATAAATTTATGCCAAAATTTTGTTTTGTAGAAATTAATAAAAAAAGTTATTTGTATGTGTTGCGTAGCCCAAGAACATGAAGGTGAATAATGAGCCAGATACATAAAACAGGTTTCAATCCACATGTCAATTGATTGTACACGGGTTAAAGCATAGAAGAGTAAATTGGGGCACTAATGATGATTCCCATATACAGGTCTGTTATAATAAAAGGGTATATGAGGACCACTAGTTGTCTGGTGTTCAAGTTATGTTTGGGTTTTGTTATAGTTTTTATTATCAAGGCAATCAAAAGTAGAACTAGGGCCGGCCTCATCTTATATATATGCCTTGTCGCCTTGTGCATATTGTCAATTGTGCGCTCCGTTGGTGAGAACTGGATCTTCTGCAAGCAGACCGGTATCTTGGCAAGTCAATGCTGTGGTTTTCGCGTATGTGCGCTCATGCGTGTGCATTGCAAGATGGGGAGCATGTTTGGGCATCAATTTAATGCCTCCCTAATTTACGCCTGCATGATCCAATTGGCGTCCTATCAATCGGTACGCAGGTGGAAACCTATTTCGCGATTCTCGACCTCAACATCCACTTCCATATCTTCAGTCTGTGCAACAGTATGTATCCACAAAAAAAACAAAAAAAGCTGATATTGTATTGAAAACAATGTTTAACTTTTGCTTAAAAAAACCTTTTTGCTAGTGCGCAGCCCATAAAGTGTCTGATATTTTGCGTACCAATCTACGTCTAGACAAAAGATCCAGCAACACAACATACATACCCACGCCAACACCGCGCAGCTCGCCTCCCTCTAGCCTTCTGCCCTCCTCCATGACTAAATCATCCAAGGTCCAGATTCTCTGTTCCTGCGACCGCATCAGCTCATACAGCTCTCGCAACTGCTTTGACGCTGGAGCGCACCGAAACGCCGGCGGGAAAGCTTCCAGATCAAGCACAGTTCCCAGCGGCATCTCCGTCTCCTCCGTCTCCTCCAAATCCTCAGTCATCTCCAAATCCCTCATACCATCATCAGAAAGCGCCGCCGAGCTTTCAGCAACCTGAGCTGCGCGCTGCAGCATTTCGCGGGTGGGCAGAATCGATGTAGTGCCGTCCATCGACGCCAACGTAAATCCAGCATCAATCGTCAGACTGCTGTCGTTGAGTTGCACCCCGCTAGTATGGTCGTATGTGGCGGTGCCGTCAGATGCGCTGGCTGCACGGTTAGCCCAGGAGCGCGTCGATGCCGGGTACTCGTCCTCGACTGCCAGTGGCCGCAAGGACGGCAAGGACAAGGGAACTGGTGGCCGGATGCCTGGCGCAGGGCGTGCTGGTGTTTGCCCAAAGGGATCGTCGGCATCGGCGGAGCCGCTGAGCGCGTGGAAGTGCGGGGATGTTGGGGCGACGGGCGCCGTGGGGGCGGCGGGTGGCCGCATGCGACTGCGCAGCGCCAGGGGTGAGAGCTGCCCGATGGTCATGTCCGCCAGGTCTGCTTCCTCCATGCGCACGGTCACTCGCGCTGCATTATGCATGCGTCGCGCCGGTGCCGACTCCGGCGATGGCGCCGGCTGTGGGATGTCTGGGATGACTACGCGCGAGCCTTCGAGACTCGAGACAATCTGCGGCGGCGACGGAATGTCTTCGTCAAAGTCGTCGGCGCCAAAATGGTCGGCCTCCTCTTTAATCACGCTGAGGCCATCCTCAGCCTCAATAACCACCGGGGTATCCCCAGGCTGCTCTGCCGTGGCATCGACTTCGTCCAGCATCTCCTCCATGTCAGCCACCAGCCCCTGGACGCGCGAAGCCTCAGCCACCATCGCCGGACTGGCATACTTCTCTGCCAACGCGCGCATCTCCTCGCCATTACTCGATGCAGCGTCACTCCTAGCCACAGACTCAGGAGCTGCCCGGGGCCTGATCCCAGATACCCTAGACGAAGCCACGGAGGCGGCTCTTGGGCTGTCATAGCGGCGGATCAGCGAGTTGATTTCGCCGAGAAT